>NW_007231473.1:0-31957 GCF_000164805.1 Carlito syrichta | reverse complement strand
TCCAAGTAGCTGGAACTACAGGTGCACGCTACCACGCCCAGCTATTTTTTAATTTATTTAGAGATGGGGTCTCACCAATTTGCCAGGCGGGTCTTGAACCTGCGGGCTCAGGCAATCCACTCACCTCAGCCTCCCAAAGCACTGGGATTACAGGCTGAGCCACCAAGCCCGACTTGAATGCTTTCTAATGGTTATGCTGAGGCAAAAAGACTAAACCCTTTCACACACTATACAATTATTTAAATAGTATATGTTGTGTGCATTTTAATTCAGTAAAAACAAAAAAACACACATCACCAAGGGTGGAAATGCTCAGGTCTCACCAGCCCTGAGAAGATGTGCAGTTAGCCTTCCATCACTATAGTCTTACAAAACAATAGCTCTTCTCTTTGAAAGTAACTAAATGTGATGGCCTGCAGAGAAGTAGTTGCATAAGTTCCCTTGCAATGGTTAGGGACTGATCATTTCTGGCAGGCCAGAAGAGTTTTAAGGGTCCTAGGAGAAACAACTCTTGGCCTGGACTTTGCTCCTCTGTACATGCCTCACTCACTGTTCAGGTGAGGACACTCTAAGCTTTGACAGAGGAAGATAACTCTAAAGCTATTTCCTGACCCAACATTGCCCATGAGTGCTCTTGATATGTCTATCTCAGTTACTGCTTATAGGAGGTGAATCAGGAAACTTCATTGACCACAACTTCCAGAGAAACCATCACACTTATCTGTGGCTTCCCCACAGTGCTGGGGCTGTCTCCACAAATAACTCTGCAGACTGAGTCCAACAGAAGCCCTACCAAGTATGCTAAGGTCTGATTGGTGACAACACCCATAGAAACCCAAGTGTCCCTGAGCAATTCACTGGCTCCCTCCTTGGAGGCAAATTCACCCTCACCATCACAGCAAGTCAGTCTATACCTTGAGAGAAAATAAACTCAACAGAGACAAATATTGAGATGATCCCAGTGGTAGAATTAGAAAACAAATATTTTAAATATGTTGCTAATGTTATACCAGATTAAATTTAGACAACTGTAATTAGTAAAATATAAATAAAATGAGATAAAAAGCAAAAGAAAATGTCAGCAGAAACACATAAACCACAAAAAACAACCAAAGGGATTTTCACAAACTGAAAACTATAATATCTGAAAGGGGGAAATATAAACTGAAGAGAAGAATGGATAGAAAGAACGAATTTAAAGTCAAAGAAATAAAAGTATTAAATATGAGAAAAAAGATTAAAGAAAAATGAAAAGAGCTTCAAGAACCTGGAAAGCAGTATCATAAATGAGAACACACAGTGATCCTGGGACCTGGTATATGGACATGTTCAAATGACACCCAGACCAAGACTCTCCTTTCCCAAGCTATCAGGAATGCTGACTGCTGGTGGCTGTAAAAACTCCCCCAGGATTAAAGAAACTGCCTAGAATTACACCCCCTACCTTGGAGCAGACACAGGAAAAAATTACTTATTGCAAGCATACAGCAAACACCCTGCCACCGTCTGTAAGAAGTCTAAAGGACCCTCCCGGCTCCATAATCCACATGGAGTCAGCTGAGATCTCTATTCAACTGTGTCTACTCAACTCCATTGAAGATCAATTTCTCCCTATTTGCCATTCTCTTCCTTCCTCCTTTTTAGGTCATCCTCAATAAAGCCACTCAGAAAAACAACTCAGAGACTGTTTACTGAAGAGCCCAACACAGGATAGTTATTATATTATATATAAGCATTGATCTGATGAATGAAAACTTTCATGTTCCTATCAAGTAAGAAGTTCAAAAGCAATTTACACTCATGTTGTTGTGGGAAAACAGAGAGACCATGACACCAAGGCTGTCTTAGAAGGTAGCAGTTTATTGGCAATGAGGCTACTCAGCAGGCTAATGCTCCAAGACTGAGCACCTCAGAGAGAGAGGAGAGGGGTTTATCTGTTAGTTTAGGTAAGGGAGGGGGTTGGGTCATATGGTTATACATTTTTCTTTGGAATTTGCAAGGTTGTACTTAGCAAAACCAGATTTTCAAAGAACAAATTGTCTCCAGGACATATATAATAGGCAGGGGTTGTAATCTGATAACTTCACAAAGAGAGGATATAGGGTAAGGTTGTGAATTGGTTACTCTCTTGCATTTTCAGGAAAGTGCCTTGTGGCTACTTAGTTTTCTCAAGCCTCCTGCCTATCAGATTTGGAACCTGCAGGTTGATCTTTAAAAGGAATAATTTTAACTGTTTTTAGCCCCTCTCTGAAACAATGGAATGTTTTAAAATATTCATTTAAGGTTTTATTCCAGGGATACATTAACTCTTCTACTCCATGAATTCTAAGATACCTGGACCATCTGAACATTCCTTAGAACACCATGCTGACTCATTATATTGAAAAAATCATACTACTCACACCAGATGGGCAAGACATGACCAATACAGTAGCTACCTTGACATAAAAAGTGCTCTAGATAGGAGACACACACTGTAAAGTTTCAGGTGGCATCATATCAGTGAGGTTTCTATGGGGCTGTGAGTCTGTGACATGACAGGACATTCCCTACAGAGGAAGACAAATTATTACATCTCACAATTCCTACCCTTAAGGCAAAAGTACACACTTAGAGGGCCTCTTCAACATCTAGAAACCTGTATTCCATTCATGTGAATATTCTTCAACCAAATTTACCAGGTGACACAAAAGCTATAGGTTTAAAGGGTCTCAGAAAAGACAAGGGCTCTGCAGTTATGATACTTGCATCCATAACATTTGAGTGATAAGACCCAGCACACACAAACACACACATACGCACATACACACAAGCACACACATATGAAGTATCAGGCAATCTCAAAGGAAAAAAATGTAATCTTCCACGTATTCTGAGGAACAAATTGATACTGGACCTTGGTAGAAATGAAACATCTGGCCATGAGACAGTCAACTGCATATGAGACCAGGCATGTACCTGGTTGGGGGGAGGGGTTTCTGAGAAACCTAAGCTAAAAAAACCCCAAGATCGTAGCTTCTCTACTCAACAAGAATGTTGATGGGTATGAAATGCAACAAAAAAGAAACGCAGTGATTCATTCAGACCTCTCTTTCCCAAAATTCCGCCATCCAGTCTCCTCCCTGGGGAAACACAGGCACTGAATTTGACCTACTGAGTGAGATAAAAAAACTCCAGTCCTAAATGTAAACAGTATGGGGATAGAGAAAGACCAGCAGGAGCGCAACCTTCCATCAGTTTGGTTTCCACTATAGATACTAGAGGAGGCTGTGGCCCAGGCCCTGGGAAAGCAAGCCAGCTGTGAAACTTCTGTAGGTCCTGAGTCTCATTTACATGGGTCATTGATGTTTATCACCTGAGTAGTCATGACCTGATCCCCCAGGGAAGGGAGCTCATTTGTATGAAAGGTGTTGCCACAGGCTATAAGGAGTTATAATGAGATCTTTGGGGCCTGAGCCTGTGGGGAACAGTCTTGAACTGCACAGCACTGGGCTGTCTGCACTGTGGGAATCCAGCTCCTGCCGGGTTCAGGGTACGCCAAAGGTGGAGATGGCATAGGTCTTTGGGGGGGAAGAGAATGAGGGAGAGAGACTGGATACCCGTTATGAGAATGTGGATGCCATTTTATTGTGAGTAGTTGCGAGCTTATATTTCTCTCTACAAGGGAAATAATCTTTGCAAGTTTCTGCCACAGAGCAAGTTAAAATCATCATTACAAAACAAATCACTTACAACAAATTACATGGATTTTTTGTGATGTTAAAACGATGCCTAAGTTTAAGTATTCTACTCCTTGCTTGGCTAATATTCGCTCTAAGGGCAGAGACTATTTCCACCCAAAACAACATAATCCCAACACAATGATTTTACCCTGTAAAAAGCAGTTCTCATAACCCGTTATATAAAAGCTTAAAATTATAAAATTATAAAGCTTCTCATTAAACAACTCCACTTAAAACAAAGCTTATATCCCAAATTAACTAATATATATTACAATCTTTCTCACAAATTTAACTCTTTATAAACTTAGCTTCCTATATTCAAATTATCCAGGGAAACAGGTTTTTCCATAATAAAATCTCTGGGGGCCAGAACAACAGTTTCTGGCCCAGGGTTTTGGAGCAGTTCATATGTAGAATATTTCCATCTGGCGGAAGAATGTGCACCTGGAAATTTTCTAGAAGTGCCTGGAAGATGTTTCTTTTCTCATGGACAAGGAGTTTCTTCTTGAAAACGTTCTGGTCTTTCAAGTCCCTTGGTAGTTTTTTCTTATTCGAATTCCTTTACTGTTTTCCTATCTGGAACATCCTATCTCTAAGGAAAAAACAGCTTAGAAGAAACTTCTAGTGATGTTATTCAGGCTTCAAGGTAGTTTCAGTTGTTAGATAAAACCTGTTTTACTCACTTAAATTCTACATCTAAACCCTTTAACTTTTTATATACTATAACTTAAATATGTATCTCAAAACAAACTTATAAATCACCTACATATACCTTAATATAAAATTTCACTACACTTAAATCTTATGCCTTGTATTCAAACACCATAACTACAAAAATATTCAAAACAATTATTGCCTAAACAAAATCATAAGGCTCTTTTTACCAGGTATTAGTCACAAATCCTAACCCTAAAAACAAGATCTGTAATCCACAACCAAGTGAAAGAAAGCCCTTTAAACATGCCAGAGTCATCACATGGGCAAAAGGGGACGGGTTAAACAATGTAATGAAAAGATGGACAATGAGTTTCCAGTAGCCTGTGGCCCGGGATCACCAGGACCTTGTCAATCTGGTGGGCCTCCAAAGCTGGCTCCCAACACTCCCCCTTTTTTGTTTTTTAATATGAAGGCGTGAAATTCTGTGTTTAGTTGAAAGATGTTATTCTTTAGGAATTTGAAGATTACAATCGGTCTGTAAATCAGCAGTTTTGGGCCTCACCAAGACATTTCTCTGAAGCAGTGCAGGTGCACATTTCTTTACATATGAGAAGTTCCTTAGCTCCAGTTTCCTGGCCACCAAGGCCTGCAGTCTTTTCTTTCTTTTATTTTATAATACTTATTTCTAAAAACTAAAAAACCTTTAATCATATTCCCTAAGTCCAAAAATCATTATATTGTAATACCACATATATATACTTAATGAATCTTACTCTATTATACAAATTCTAAATCTAAGTGCTGAACTTTTAATCTAAATCCTAAAGATTAGTCTTATAAATCACTTTAAATCCCAAACTAGTAAATCCTAGTAATTATTCTTATAACTATACTATTATGTCTAATACATTTTTACCTAAATTCTGATATTATCATTAAATCAAGCAAACTAAAATTTTAAAACGTTCATGACTCATGGAAGAAAATCTCTTTGATGTGTTTCAAAGTTTAATCACAATGTGGGATAAAAAGGTCATAAATTGAAAAAGCTAAACCATAAGGTGGGAAGTGAAAAGCAGGAACAATGACATTCTAAAGTTAGCTGGATATGCTTAACTTGCTGTTTTCTTCATGCTTGATGTTGCAGGATTCTTCTTGGCTAATTGTGTCAGGAAAGGTGGAAGGCAATGGAAACCAGCCCCTGAACTTTCTTTGCAGTCCTAGGGTCCTCAGTCTGTCCAGACTTTGTCAACAGGTGGGCCTCCAAGACTGGGTCCCAACATGTCCCCCTTTTTTGTTTTTTAACACGTAGCCATGGAATTCCATATTTAGTTGAGAGATGCTGTTTTTTAGTGCCTTGAAGATGATGACACAATAACAGTAGAATCATTCTTCCACAAATTCCTACATTAATGAGTATAGAAATTAATGATTTTTTATTAATAAATGAAAAAATTGCTGAAAAATAGTTAGACAATTCAGTGGACTTAAATTTTTCAGCAATATTAATATCCTGAATTTCTTGGTGTAATTTAGTTAGATTTATACTCAAGTCTGAATAATTCCAAATTCCAAGGATATGATTTTTAATTTTATCCCAAGTATGGATGGATTTGTTCATCTGCAAAGGAGTGAGACAAATTCATTTAAACTCTGAATGACATCACAGAGCCAATTTAATCTTAGAGTCACAAGTTTTCTTGTCCTACACCAAGAATAGCTTCTTCCAATGCATTAACCTTACTCTCCAACTTCTGAATAATTATTAAATTTTTTTAGATAACTAATCTGCAGATGAGGCTGTATGGACCCCTTTAGCTAAAATTACAGCTGAAACTGAAACTGAAGTTGTTATAGCTATTAAAGCTCCAATTCCTAAATCAAAGTTGCTATAAATCTTTTTTTGTTGTTCTATCAACAAATTAACCTCATATAAAGTTTTCAAACCATATTCATACCAGTGGAAGGGAGTTTCACAGGAACCATCAGATAAAGAGGTTGGCGAACAATAATAAATCCTTACTAATTGTCAGTTAGACAATTAGTAAGAATGCAATTTTTACAAGAAATATTATAAGTAGAATTTTTATAAGTAATACTTAACGAATTAGGATTATGATAAGCCGAAATACATAAGGTGATTGCAAACAAGCTTTGACCTTATACTGAGTTTTTCCTGTAGGTCGGGTTAAGATTACTGGTCTCATGGTAGTGAGGGCTCTCCAGATATTAGGCTGAATAACCTGCTTGTATCTAATGACTGTTGTTAATATTGGAGGTACCCATCCATTGGTATGCAATTTGATGGGGATAAGAATACCCTCAGAGTTCTGGATAGAAGGGGATTGTAAATCAATACCCCAATCATTAATAGAAAGGTGAGGCTCAGGAGGGAATACACAATTTTTGATGAATATACACACTCTCTCCAAATAGGGCAGCCAGTGTTAGGTTGAATAAATAACCAATCTTTATCTGTACTATTAAAAACACAGTGGGCACATTAAACAAATGTTCAGCTTTAGTTGCGTAGCATCAGTCTGACTTTCCAGACATTAATAAATTAAGAAGCCAAATATCTTTAGAAGCTTTCCCACCGTTAGGGAGGTGGGAAGGGCTATTACTAATTAAAGTTTTAACAGTAGACATTAAACAAAAAGTCTTATAATAGGAATGCATAGAGTTATTACCAAAACAAATAGGTGGAGCACAAGAGCTTCCTACATAAGAAAAATTATGATTTGTGACAGTTTTTGTTTGAGAAGAAAAAGAGTTGACCCTCTTAGTAACTGGGTAGAATTAGTAAATACAGTGATTATCTCATTATCCCAGGTAATGGGTCGAAACACTGAAGGGTTGGGAATATGTGCCCAGTAAGACTTTTCTGAATAAATACAACCCACCTGGCATGCTATAATAGCCAATATAATAATAAAAAAAGTAGAGGGAGTAAGAGAAATATTTTGAGACCAAACCAAGTCCTTTGCGTGATGTGTCAGCACTTTCAGCTGTCCCCTAGTTGTTGGTTAGCAGGTTCTCCTGGAAGCAGCAGAACACAGTTGTGGTCGTGGAGGCCTCTAGAGAGTTTGTTCCTCATTGTCAGCTGAGTTTAGGCGGTTTTGTTCCTGCATTTGGGAGCTGAACTGTGGTGGGAGTGGGAGGCTGGACATGGCTAATTAAGTGACTAGGAACCCAAATAGGTGAAGTAAACTTTGGGCATTTTGATGATGAAGGGCATGGGAAGTGGTAGCTGTTAATAAAGGGAAAACAAAAATTACATAGCCTTTTTAACAAGAGCATTGCCTTTAGATAATAGACCAAGGAAGGGCAGAATGAGGATGAGTAATGTAGTATAAACAGGCTTAGTCCTAGCACAAATATGCAATTGAATGGTCTGTAAAAGAACAATTATGTTAATGGAGGAGGAGGAAGAGACAGCATGAAGACTAGCAGTTTTCAAATGACACAGTATACCTGTAACATAATATCAGTGTTGAGATTAAAATGTTTTTTTTAGGGAGATTTGTAAAGGCCTAACAAGCTGCAAACAGTTTAACTCATTGAGTGGATTTATAATCTGTCTAAAAACAAGAAGCAACACCATTAATAGCAGTAACCATTGTTTTAGAAGAGGAGTCTTTTGTAAAAACCAAATAGCATTTTGCAGAGGGTAGAGCACTGGTAATCTTGAAGAAAGACAAAAGAATGATTTTTTGCAAAAGTAAGAAGTGGAGAAGGATAGTGGGAGTTTACTCATCCAGTAAAGTGGGCTACAGCCAACTGCCACACAGGGCATATTTTACAAAACCAAGTTATCTGAGGAGCAGTGTAAGGTACTACAATTAAAACAGGCTTATGGTCAAAAAGTTTTCTGGCTTTCACGTACCATGTTTGACATACTTATACCATTTTTTGACATGTTTGAAACTTTTATTTTTGTTTTATACTTTTCTTAAATAACCAGCCATTCTATTATAGAATGAAAATGTACCATGTAAGATTCTTTTTATACAATTATTTCTCTTTCTTTTATCCTTTTTTACCAAAAACATATCTCATACCAACAACCTTCTTTACACTTTTTCTAACCTCAGAGCTCTAACCAAAGCAGTAAGTTTATATGCAGTGGAAGGGTTTAAATAAGGTTCAACGTAGAACTATTAGAGAAATTCAAAGCTAAACAAAAGGCACCTAAAAGGCACAATGGTGAGGACAAAAAATAATTCGAGTTTTAATTTTGTTTATAATACCCCTATCCAATAATGGAAAAACTGAAACGTTTTCCATTTATGTTTGTGGTCCTGCATTCTTTTCTCCCCCTGTTTGTAAAGACTTTAAAGGTCATATCCAATAGTTATAGTTGAGGGGTTTGTGGGCCCTTTTCTAATTTTTGGTGTTTGAGCCTAATATCTGGTGCTGACTGAGAGATAAAATACATAGCCAGAAGAACTTGTCCCTCCAGAGAGTTTAAATTAATATTAGTAAGCTGCTGCAATGTTTCAGAGAGGCGACTTGGAAACATTGCTGGATTTTTATCTGGTCTTTAAAAAACTTCTTTTATTTTGTCCTAGTTGGTCTGTCTATTAACACTCTTTTTATAGTTAGTTAGCAGGATTCATTTATATGATTCCTTTACTTTCATCTGGTTGATATAGTCCCCGTTTAGACATAACTTATCATAAGAAAACAACAAGGGGCCGGGCTCAGTGGCTCAGCCTGTAATCCCAGCACTTTGGGAGGCCAAGGTGACTGGATTGCCTGAGCCCACCCGTTCAATACCCGCCTGGGCAGTTTGATGAGACCTCATCTCTACAACAAGTAAAAAATTGGCCATGTGTGGTAGCACGCGCCTGTAGTTCTAGCTACTTGGAAGGCTGAGGCGGAAGGATCACTGGAGCCCAGCTGGTCGAGGCTGCGGTGGCTGGGAGTAGCCATTGCACTCCAGTCTGGGTGTCAGAGTGAGACCCCAACTCAAAAAAAAAAAGAAAGAAAACAACAAGGAAGACTTTTTAACATCCTTTTGTCCCAGCCACCCCTTGAGAAGAGACCTATTAAGCCATGTGAATACTTGAATGGACTTTCCGAGTACATGTGGGGGTGGTGACTTGTTACAGCTAGTAGGGCTGCCACCAGGGGTTATCAAGCAGTGAGAGAAGGGAGGTGAGAAGTCTGGAGGCTGGGGTTAGGTGCCATGGCCTTTGGCACCTGCCCCTTCTCCGAAAGAGAAAGACTGAAGGTCAAGGCTAGGCTCCACAGGCCATAGACGCCAGTCCTTTTTTCCCAGATAAAGGTGGAGGGCAAGAAGGGAGAGAAATTGACAGAGCAGATAACAAAAAAACAGGAGTAGTCAAACCAGCTGGGTCAGCATTTGAGTTAGAGGGAAAGCAGGACAAAGGAGGTGGAAACCTTTTTTATTTGTTTACAATTTTGAAAACTCAGAATTTGCTTTGAACCCTTGCAATTTATTTCTTAAAGGAGAATTTTAAAACAAACAAATAACTAATAAAGTCATAAATAGTAATGCCAGGAATTTCTGGAACCTTGATGGCTTTTTCCAGGCTGAATGTTTTTATAGTTTCCATATTAGCATTAATGGTCTTTTAATTTTGTAAAAGTCTCTATTTACCTGATTTTTTCTTTATGACAAATATAGGAGTATTTCATGGGCTGTTTGAAGGTGCTATATGGCCAGCTTTTAGGTATTGTTGCACCAAAGTTTTTGCTGACTATCCTTCTCTATTTTCCGGGAGATAAAGGATTATCATCAACAGGGGCAGTGGCTGACATTGCCTGGGAAGGAACAGGGGTTAATAAGGGAATTCTTTCACCTGGTTCCTCTTAAAGTTTTGTGGGTAACCTATCAGCTTCTTTTTGTGTATTTAAAACATCTCTAATAACATTCCATAAAGCATAAACATTTACAAGCATTCGTTCCAGACCATGGAGAGTGTAATATGGCTTTAATTCCTCCCCAAACTTTGCTAAATTAATGGTGCCTTTTTCAGGGAACAAGGGACACTGTTCATGCACCAAATGAAGAAAACGAGATAATTGTGAAGAGGAAACTTTAATTTCTCTATAAATAAGTACATGTATCAGAATACTTATGAACAGCTTTCTTTCTTTAGATTCACTCTGGCTCATGATTCTATCACAGCTCTTAAACCGCTCACCTTTCCTAGCTCTGCCTGTCTCTACAGAGGGGTCTGCGGCACCCTGGGTGAGGTCCTGTCCATCCCTCCTAAAAAAAGCTTGCCTTTCAAGTCCCTGTTCTGGGCACCACTTGTGGGAGTCCTTCAACTGCCGGGTTCAGGGTACCCCAAAGGTGGAGACGGCATAGGCGTTTGGGGGGAAGAGAAAGAGGGAGAGAGACTGGACACCTGTTATGAGAATGTGGATGCCATTTTATTGTGAGTAGTTGCAAGCTTATATTTCTCTCTACAAGGGGAATAATCTTTGCAAGTTGCTGTCACAGAGCAAGTGGGGAGAAGACAACTCTGAAACTTTCTGTCTCCTAGCCTGACCATTTTCTCTCTAATTTGTTTTCAGGGGCCAGTTCCCAGGCTGTGGTGACTCTGGAAACCTTACTAGACATAACTCCTGGAGGAACAGTCACACTCACCTGTGGTTCTAGTACTGGGACTATCACCACCAGCAACTATGCCAGATGGGTCCAACAGATGCCCTACCAGATACTCCATAGTCTAAATAGGTGGCACTAGCAACTGCATCTCAGGGGTCCCTGCCTGGTTATCAGGCTCCCTGCTTGGAGGCAATACTGCCCTCACTTCATGGGGGCTCAGCCTGAGGATGAGGCTGAATATTACTGTGCTCTGTGGTTCAGCAACCATTTCCACAGTGATAGACACAGATGGTGATATGAGACAAAAACCATCCTGTCTCAACTTTACCCTTTACTCCTCAACTCCTCCCTCTTCTTATGTACAAAGATGAACATAAATTTCTAGGAAATATGTCTGCCATTGGAGAGGGATATGAGTCTTTGGGACCCAGAGGGTGGATTGTGGTAGGCAGCCACTAAGGTGACTACCAAGTAACTTTACCTCCACCTATACACATCCTTCTGTACTTTCCTTCCACCAGTGAGGGTTGTACTGAGTGAGTGACTGTGTAGTGAGTTTGAGACATAGGGCTGATTAAGGAAAAGGCATGAGAGGAAGAAAGGGAGCCTCCTGGGGATAAAGCATACATAAAAGAGATGTCACTCAGTAGCACAGCCAGGAAACTCTAGGTCACAGAGACAAGAAGGGCAGGAGTAGGTTGACTTATTTTATAATTCCAGGGTTTATCTTATAAATGGTTAGCAGAAATGTGTACAGTTTCATGGGGGTAAACAAAGCAGGCAGGCTCTAAATGGTTAAAAATATGCTCTTCTAGTATAAAGCATTTGTACATGTAACAATTTGATTTTTTGCTGACAGGCTCCAGGCTACTGGTCCCAGTCTGCTATGAAGAAGTAAACAACATAGGGGACAATACACAGAGACTGTCTTTTAATCCCCTACATAGCAACTAGATTCTAAAAAGTGAAACTCAGAAGTGAGGGGATGTTATTCCTGACATTTGGTAGCTTTCTCTTGGAGTGCTTGCCCTGGGGCTGGAGGGTCATATAGATAATCCGTCCTGGGACAGCCTGTGGAGAAGCACACATGGTAAGGAGCAAAGACCTGCCAATAGCCATGTGAGTGGGCTGACAAGTGGATGCTACCACCCCAGCCAAGCCTTCAGAGGCATGTAGGTATCTTCTGCTGACAGCCTGCCTGCAACTGAATAAGACATCGAGCTAGGCAACCCCTTGCTTTTTAACTCGCAGCAACTAGGATGTTTTAAGTCACAGCTTTGGGGTCATTTGTTACACAGCAATAGATAATAAAGACATTGACTAATTAGGATCTACAAGGTTAGTTTAACTGTAGAGGAGGAGACTGAGCACTGCCTGTGCAGATTTGCATCAGAGGAATGGCTGGTGATCAGACTCACAAAGACTTAACCTACAGCCTTGGATGTCTTCTTCAGCAGGTAAATACCTGTGCCAGTTACTTGGCGGGGCATATCTTCAATGGGACATGGACACAAAATCAGTCTTCCTGGCACTTTCGCCTAAAAGTAACAAAGGCATTCACATTTATTACAAAGGACAAGGGTTTTGAAGAATAATGCAGCACGTAGAATGTGTGACTTTCAACTGTCACAGATATTAAAGTGGGGAGATCAGTGAAAGATTCTGAGCTCCTCGGGCCCCAACCTTAAAAAGGAGTTGAATGTAAAGACCTTGGTGGAATATGGAATACTCAGTAAAAACAGTTACAAAGACTGCACTTTGAATTCCCACTGTCCTCAGCTCCCACATGTGCACACACAAAATTTCCTACTCCAGGATCTAAGACTGGACTGAGAACTTCCCCTTTCCCATAGTGTTATCATTTCTTTTGTTTTGCTAAGTTCTGATATTTGTGTTATGCTGACTTCAAACAATGAACTGAGGAAATTTCCATATTTTCTCTCCACTACACATTCTTACTTTGAGTAATTTCTTCTGCTCATTGTAAAAGTATCTGTGTGTGTGTATATATGTGTGTGTCTGGGGCCTAATTATATATGCATGCTTTGGTATAGATTTGGGTTTAGAATAAACATGTATATAGGTATCTTGCCTTATTTGCTTATTAGTACAATGAAATTGTTTTACATTTTCACTAGCTATTCTTCAAATACAGAGTTTTCAAAGATAATAGCATAGATATACCCAGTGAATTTAAATGTTAAATTAAATGTACTTAAATATTTGCCAGGCCTTTAGGAGGCCAAGGCAGGAGGATTGCTTGAGCCCAGGAGTTTGAGCATGAGAAACATAATGAGATTTTGTCTCTACAAATAAAAGAAGAAAAAAAAAACCTAAAAATTAACTGGGCATGTTGGTGCACATTTGTAGTCTGAGCTACTCGAGAAGCCTGGGCCAGAGAGTGAGGCCTTAACTCAAAAGAAACTACAAAATAAAGGGTGAGTGGACCACTAAAAACCCACGTTTCACTTGTATATAATTTACTTATGAAGTAAAACCTCACATGTACTCACAACTCTGAAATAAAATAAATAAAATAAAATTTGTGTTTAAAATTTTTAAAAATAAAAACAAAATAAGTGAATTTTTCCCTTATGGTGAATATGTAGATTATTTTTTATATTACACTAATGTGAAAAAAGCCTCTTAAAACCTCTAATAACCAAAGATGATTATCATCCTCATCAATTTTTTTCACTTGACAAATATGTATTGAGTGCATAACTAATAATTATGTCAGAAAAATCAGCATGAACAAGAGTTTTCTGGATAACTGGGAAATACTCAATGCATATTTGTTTTCTTTTTCTCTATTAACTTTATTCTTTAAGTTTAGACGGGTTTGTTTTGTTTTTGTTTGGCTTTGCTTTGTTTGTTTGCTTGTTTGTTTTGAGTTGGGTTCTCCCTCCATTTCCCAGACTGGAGTGCAGTGACAATATCACAGCTCACCACAGCCTGGACCTCCTTGGCTCAGGCAATCCTTCCACCTCAGTCTCCCAAATAACTGGAACTATAGGCACATGCCCCATGACTGGTCAATTATTTGTATTGATTAATTTGTGTAGTGATGAAGTCTTGCTATTTTGTTAAGACTGGTCTTGAACTCCTGGGTTCAAGCAATCCTACCTCCTAGGCTTCTCAAAACGCTAGGTTACAAGTGTAAGCCACCACGCCCAACTGAAACATGCTCTTTTGATGTGATCAGTTCAGCAAATTTTACTAAATTGACCAAATTGTTTCACCACCACAACAATAGAAAACACTCATTCTCTCACCCCAAAATGTCCCCCTTGTGCCCCATTGCAGCACATTGCCTTCCCTAAGCACTAGCAGCCACTGGTCTGTCTTCTCTTGCTATAGTTTTGTCTTTTCTAGAATGTCATATACATAGACTCATGGAGTATGCAGCCTATTATATCTGGCTCCTCAATACAATGCTTTTGTTGTTCATCCATCTTGCCATGCATGTATCAATATGTTTTTTCTTGAATATAATTCCATTGCATGGATGTCTTAGCATCTGTTTATTCATACTCATCAGAGTATGTGACTCGTTTCCAGTTTGTGACTATTATGAGTAAAACTGCTAGGAAAAAAATTATCTGTTTTTTTGAGACCATATGTTGTCATTTATCTAAAGTAAACACCTCAGAGTGGGAATGCTGGGTCATTTTTATATTCCTAGCAACAATGTGATGAGAGTTCTTGCTGCCCCTAGTCCTTGATATGGTAAGTCTTTCCAATTGTAACCATTCTAGTGGTATTTATTGGTATCTCATTCTGGTTTTAATTCATAACTTAAAAGTATAAGTATCTTTCTCTTCCCCCAAGTAAAGAAAGCCCTTTAGCAAGTTGTCAATTATTTTTGGCTCCACTCCCAAGACTACAACATCCTCACTGCATAGGTATCGTTTGGTATTTTAGGTCCAGATTGATATAAACATATTTTATATTTTTTTACTTCTTTCTTGTCTCCCTTCTTATATCTTTTAGAATGTTATGCTTATTTAAAAATCTTCTTTCTTGTCTCCCGTCTTATATTTTTTAGAATATTATGCCTATTTTAAAATCTTTCTTGTCTCCCTTCTTATTTCCTTTAGAATATTATGCTTATTTTAAAATCTTCTTTCTTGTCTCCCTTCTTATATTATTTAGAATATTATTCTTATTTTAAAATCTTGGTATTCTACTTCAGTAATCCTGATTCATGGTAAAATTGTCCCGCTGATGCCCCTTTTCCGAAGTCTATGCATTTCTATAGGTGTCTGTTTGCTTTTGTGAGCAATCAACAGGATGTAAATTCACTCAAATTAGAAAGATATAAGGAGGAGGCACTAAAGCCCAAGCCTTAATCTATATTACTCCTGGTGAATTTATGTAGGGGGTAGTGATCTGCTCAGGGATAGAAGCTTTAGGATGCATTAAACTCACCAGCTTCTTTTGCTTTATCCCACGTGGATAACTGCAGGCCCCTTATTGCCAATCTTTCTGTATATCCTCTTGAGACTGATTTCTGCAACGATTTATTTTTCTCCTGTAAACCTAAAGCCTAGAGAGGGATGAGAAGAGAAAGAAGACATACTCAAGCACTGCCTGCTATGCTGTTAATCCCTGCTGTTCTATTTTTATGCTGCAAACTCCGTTTGGCCTGAATTCTGCTTTTATTGTTGCAGTTTTTTAAATTACTCAGTAGTGAATGGACATGCAGCAATCAAGCCAGGACAGTGAGGGAGAGAGAAGATTGTCAAACTCAAAGCTCTTTTGCTAGCTATTACCCTCATAGGGAAGTCTGGCTCTCTAGGCCTGTGCCCCATGATACTGCTTCCCACATGTAAACACAGTCTCTACCACACTAATTCCCCACCTAGTCCCCTTCTCCTTTCTTGTTCTTTCTTTTTATATTATTGTTACAAACCTGTGCTTGTCCCCCTTTTGACATTCTTCCATGGATGAGTTGGGAGCTATGATGCAGTGTCAGTTTGCTGTTCTACCCAAAGCTCTCCCATTCCCTCTGCAGACTTCTGCAAAAGGAATTCCCTTTTCAGTAGCTTCTGAAAAGGTTCTGGTTAATATCAGGAAGGATAGCCTAACTGAAAACTTCACAGGTTTATTTTATTTTTCATCTGACTTTCCCCCTCACCGGAAGTTGAAAGTACTGGAATCTTTCTTCTTGAATGTCTTCTCTTGTGAGTCTTGTGAGAGGACTGTCTTCCTTCTCTCTTATTAGCTTTACTTTCTCTCCTATTTCTTTCTTTCTATCCAGGCCCCTGCAATTCATATTTCATACTGTATTTGGAATGCTTTCCCAAGCTACAAGTGTGCTCCTGACCCTTTTCCCTTCAAAAGTCATGCACACCATCTAAAATGCCAAGTTCAAACTCCTGATTGAGACATTCTCAGCCCTCAGTCCCATTCCATGGTCCAGCTAAGTCAAGTTACTCTTAGTTATTCAGAAGACACTTGTCTTTCTTGTCTCTAATTCTCTGTGTAGGATGATCTCTCATCCAGAATGCACCATCCAAGCACTGAACTCTCCAGCATTCACTGTATCTCTCTACATGCCAGTCTTTCTCAAATACAAGATTTCATTCAGACTTTACTTCCTTGAAATGTTTTCCTTAGTCTATCAGGCAGATTTACCCCACCTACCCCTGTTACAAGAACATTTTTTCTTACCTATATTTTTACACTTTCCACCTACTCTAATTTGTCCATTTCTTTTCTCAAATGGACTCTAAATTCCAAGAGGGTAGAATTTGTTTCCAATTCACCTAGTGTTTGATAAGTAGTAATAATTTTATAAAGCGAGTGAATGGACGACGCAATATATAAATCCTTTAGGTCCTTAAGGTTCTGTTGCAGCATCTCTATGACTCAATCATTCTGACATCCCCCTGGAAAATCCAAGCCATCATAACCTCTCATTTCAGAGATGGTTAAGAGATGATTACGCTGTTAGACTGTAAATCCCTTCGTGACAGAACTGCTGCCATTCTGCTCTCTGATATGTTCTTCTGGTCCCTAAAAGAACACTTCTAATACAGGAGACAATGAGTTTCAATGCAGGTGTGAACTCAGGCATGAATGTTTGCCTGAATGGAAGGTTCTGCTTTCAGGTGCACCCATTGATTATTCCACTTTGGTGGACAACACTGCCCACAAGGGTGAATCTAGAGTCCAGGACTAAGTGTGTGAATCCTGGGGCCCTAGAAGAATATTTCAATGTGCCATCTTCAAATTATCTTATGATGACTAAGTCTAAAAAAAACGGCCTCATCAGAAGTGACAGCGGTTAAGGTCTGTGAGTAAGTTCAAGAATTTTTCATTTCTTAATTTTTTCTGCATTTCTGTCGCTGTCAGTGATAAACATGCATTCATGATGAAAATGTTTTGACAAAACTATAGAAATGGAGAATTCATTAATGGTTGTCAGAGGATAGAGTCGAGAAGGGAGTGAGAATATATGTAAATGAGAAACTTGAAATAGTCCCACTGTGGTGCTGGAACACTTCTGTAACTTGTTGATGGTGGTAATTGCATCAATCCAGACATTGGAGAAAAGTTAACAATATTGTACCAATATCAATTTCCTAGATATGCAGTAGTACTGTTATTATATAAGACATCACCATTGTGAAAAAATCGATGAAGGATACACTGGACTCTGTATTATTTGTGTAACTTCTTATGTGTCTACAGTTATTTAAAATACATTTTTAAAAATTAGTGCATTTCCTGAAAATATAATCAAAATTTGGAAATAAAACAAAAAATAATTTCATGACCCAAAAATGTCATGCTAGAGATTTTAAATAGTCTCATCAGAGTGTGAGCATGGTGCCTCACTCTTATAATTCCAGCCCTTTGGGAGGCTCTAGTGGGAGGATTGCTTGGGTCCAAAAGTTTGAAACCATCCTGGGCAACATAACAAGACCTCGTCTCTACAAATAAAAATAATAATAAAACAAATAAAGCCTGGTGTGGTGGCACCTGCCTGTAGTCCCACCTACTCAGGAGACTGAGATGGAAGGATTCCTTGAGCCCAGGCAGTGGAGGCTGCAGTGAGCCATGATCATGCCTCTGCACTCCCACTTGGGTGACAGAGTAAGATACTCACTCAAAATAAAAAATAAAAATAAAAATAAAAATGTTTTCTGACCTTAGCAGAATTTGTAATCTGTCTAAGAATTGATTAGGCCCCAGATATTTTACAACTGATGAACTTAAGTTAACATGTAGAAAACTGTTAAGAATTAAAGTGGAGAAGAAAATACCAACGGTTACAGTTTTAGAATTTTAACCAGCCTTATGTCTAATTTAGCAAAAAGTATTTAACAGTCTTATTTTCTCACTGATTATACAAACTCCCATTTCCTTGTATTTTTGTTGAATCAGATTTGCCATTCTGTTTGCTCCTTCATTAACAGGATACATAAAATTGGGCTCACTATCTATTTGTATGATTCTTATGTTTTTAATAACTTGGTAATTATTTTCACAGGACTTAGGGATATCACTGAAATGCACTCAACTCATGAAAGAACACTGGAATAGGTTCTCTACCAAGGAACAACACAACAAGCTAATTTAAAGATCATTTATGTTTTCCTGAACTTCATAATTTTTTAACTTTTGTTCAGATATGGACAACAGTACTCATTTTCATAGTTTGTACGTCACACACTAATGGTCATTAAACTGTCAAAAACAGATCCACCATTCACATAAAAATATATTGATCCTCTCACAGAAAATGTCAGTTTGGGCTGTCATAGTTTCATGACTTGCTGCTACAAAAAGCAAAATATATGTTACTGAAAACTTCCTTTTTGAAAAGTCATTAAAATGTACCAAGAAAATCTGTGAAACATTTTTATATGAGACTAATTTCACCTGTCAGTAACTCATCAAGGAGAATCCTCACTAAATCAGAGTTTGATTCATTTTTGGTTCAAGAAAAATAGGGGTCACAAGCAATGGCTCACACCTGTAATCCCAACACTTTGAAAGACCAAGCTGGGAGGATTGCTCAGATGGTCATGAATATAACTTCTTTAATCACTCAAAACACTCAGGTAGACAATTAAGACCAGGTAGCACTGAATTTAGAATACAATGACTTGGACATTATTTTTTCTTAATTTTATTTATTTATTTATTTTTTTTGAGTAGGCATCTCACTCTGTCACCCAGATTGGAGTGCAGTGGCATGCTCTGGGCCACCGCAGCCTTGACCTGCTGGGCTCCGGCGATCATTCCTCCTCAGCCTGCCAAGTAGCTGGAACTACAGGCGTGCACTACTATGCTCGGCTAATTTTTTAATTTTATTGTAGAGATGAGGTCTCACCAAGTTGCCCAGGCAGGTCTTGAACCTGCAGACTCAGGCAAACCACTCACCTCAGCCTCCTAAAATGCTGGGATTACAGGCTGAGCCACCAAGCTCGGCTGACTTGGACTTTCTATAACAACTACAGAGAAGTACAAACAGCATTCAGTAAAGAGACAAGCAATGAATGTGGTGTGCTGTGGAAAATACAGTGTGTCACAAAGTTATCGAATAAAAGGGGTATCATAACCTTGAGCCCAAAATACCACAAAGAGGCACTGTGGATCTTCTCCAAAACCTGAAGGACACATGTGGTTCAAGCTAATGTACCCTGGACACTTGCTCATGGGTCCTGCAAGCAGTTACAGCAGTTGTTTCTTCTCACAGGGTAAACTCAGAGCTCACAGCCACCCCAGGGCTCTCCCTTTCCTTGAGACAAGGACCAGGATAAGAGGTGGGGAGAAAGTGAAAGGCTCAGATTTGCATAATGTATCACACAGACACCTAACCTTTATGCAAAAAGGTGGCTAGGGCATAAAAGAGCCAGCAGAGGGTCCAATATGAGCACTGGTGCCAGTGGGCCATTGGAACTTCAAAACCACGGCCTAGACTCCTGTCTTCTTCCTCTTCCTCCTTCTCCTCCTCCTCCTTCTCCTCCTCCTCTTCCTACCCCTCCTCCTCCCTCACTCTGCACAGGTCCATGGAGATCTCAGATCAATCTTTGGACTGAACCCTTTGCATGCCTTTGGGAGAATGTGTGTCTATGAAAAACAGAACCCAAATATTCTTCCAATCCATAGGGAACAATAGAAGATGCACTAAATGAAAAGTTTATGTTAAGTGGGCAAAAGATATGAACAGGCCCTTCTCAAAAGAAGACATACAAGTGACCAACAGATACATGAAGAAATGTTCAGCATCAAAGAGATGCAAATTAAAACTACACTGATATACCACCTAATTTCAATCAGAAAGGCCATTATCAATAATTCAAAAAATAATAGATGCTGGAGAGGTTGTGGCAAAAAGGGAACACTTCTACACTGTTGGTGGGGGTGTATACTAGTGCAGCCTCTGTGGAAATCAGTGTGGTGATTCCTAAAAGCTCTAAAAATCGACCTTCCATATGACCCCGCAATTCACCAACTGGGAATACACCCTGATGAACTCAAATCACTCTATAAATAAGATACCTGCATAGGTATGTTTATCACAGCATTGTTCACAATAGCAAGATCATAGAACCAACCGTGCTGTCCATCAAAAGAGGACGGGATTTTTAAAAATGTGGTCCATATACACAATGAAATATTATGCAGCCATAAAAAAGAACAAAATCATAAATTTCACAACAACCTGGATGGAACTAGAGTTTATAGTACTGAGTGATCTCTCACAGAAACAAAGATCTGAGTATCGCATGTTCTCACTCATAAGTGGACCTTAAACAATTACAGTAATACTATAAAAAAAGGATTGACAGTGACGGGAAACTATGCGGAGGGGAGCAGGGAGGAAAGGAGGTGGGATTAACAGTAGTCAATACCTGTCTGGGGAAATGGCGGCACACCTCATCCACAAGAATATTTGTATACCTAACCCTAATATTTGTATACCTGTACAATGAATATTTGTATACCTAACCCTTAATTGTACCCCACAATTTTAAAATTAAAAAAAATTTTAAAAATTAAAAATAAAGTTACCCCTCAAAAATATACAGCATATGTTCATTACCCCCCAAAGTTCTCTTGAGTCCTTTCCCAGTCAGCTTTCCCATCAACCCCTAGCAATCTAATGATCTGCTGTCTATCAGTATAGATTAAATTCATCTTCTCTAGAGCTTCATAGAAATGGAACATGAAGGATGGACTCTGGTGCTGCATAATTATTTTGAGCTTGTTCTCTGCATGTACTGGTAGTTCCTTCCTTCTATTGCTGAGTAGTATTTTATTGTTTGATTAAAGTAAGTTCGCTACATATGAACCTTCAAGTTGCAAACTTTCAAAAATGGAAATGTGCATTCACATGTGCAAACATGTTAGTTCACTTGTCTTTCATACATTGCTACATGTGTTCAAGGTACTGTACTGTAAGATTACAATTTTTGTCTTTTTTGTGTGTTTATTTTTTATGTCGTATTTGTGTGACAATGCCTATTACAGCACATTACTGTATAGCCAGTTGTGTTTAGTTGGGTACCTAGGCTAATTTTGTTATGAACTTATGAACAAATCAGACTTATGAATGTGCTCTTGGAATGGAATTCATTTTTATGCAGAGTACCTACTGTATACCACAATTTGTTTATCCATTCACCTGCTGGTGGACATTTGTTTGTTTCAAGTATTGGGCTATTGGAAGTAAAGCTGCTGTGAACACTCAAAAGAAAAAAAAGATCAACTTCATAAATTGGAATCATCTATTGGTCATAATTTTTATTAGCACCTACAAAAAAGTTAAACATTATTTGTATATTTAGAAACTTTACAAAGACAGTGTGAATTGCTTATATCTACTGTATATTCCAATGACAATGTATACTAGATACTATATGAAGACACATATAGTAATGTTTGTGGGAAAATTGGACAAAAAGAAGAAAAAATGTATGCAATTACAAAAACAGTTATAATGTTGCTTGGTATATTTGTTTCCTTGAACTGCCACAAAAATGACCATAAACAGATAACCTAAAATCAAAGAAACTGTCTGACAATAGTGGTGGCTGATGTCCAAATGCCACAGGGCTGGACTAAATTCCTTCTGACATCTGTAGGGGAATTCTTTCCTGACCCCTCTTTGGTTGCTGGTGATCTTTGGTGTTTTCTTGTTCAACTGCTGAATAACTTCATTTTATGTCTTCATTTTTACATAAAGTTCTCCCTGTGTCTCCCTGTCTCCTCAGGGCTGTCTTCTTACAATAATACCAGGCATATTGAATTAAGAGGCTACCTTACTTGAGAATGGCCTGATCTTAACTATTATAGCTGCAAGGATGCTATTTTCAAATACTTTCACTTGAAAAAGCTGGAGGCTAGAATTTTCACATATATTTTTTAGAAAAATATTTCACAAATGACATTTGCAAAAATAATCTCTAGTAAAAAACTGTAATTTTTAATATTTAAAAATTTTATGCAATACCATTCAGTTACCATCTAATTAAAAATAACTTTAGTTAACTATAAATAGAGGGTTTCCTCTCCTTTTTCTAGCTGACAAAATACAACATTGAAAATTATTTCTTAGCATTTAGATCTCATCCAGTCAACATTATTTCTTTTTAATCATAAAACACTTACATTATGCTTTTCTGGAACAATTCTTACAAAGTCATTCATAATTTCCTCAGCTTTTGGACTAAAACAAGAAAAGAAATCAATTCTGATTCATTATTTTACCTTTCTCTCTGAATACTTGATATTAGCCTGTCCTGAGACTTCAGGTATCTGGTCATATGATCCTAATATCACTTGGTTATATGTGTACCCAGATTCAGTTAACAGTAAGATTATATCTTGGTTCTCCATCTGGTTCTGTCACTTAATCAGCACCATTGAAGTGTAGCTTGCAGTAGTACTCAGCCTCATTCTCAGACTGGGCCCCTGAGAGGTTCATGTCACCTTTGTACCCCGGAGAAGCCTGAGAAGCAGACTGGCATACAGGATTGTTATTTGTTTGCATGATTAATCAATATTGGGGGTTTAGTCAGACATCTGCTGCATCCAGTATAAATAAGGACTGCCGGTTATAGTGCTAGTGCTGGAGCCATAGGTGAGAGTGACTGTTCCTCCAGTAGACACAGCCTTGGAGGGTTGCTGAGTCATCACATCCAAAGAACTGGACTTTGAAACAATAACAGACACATAAAAGGACTGAAGGAGGCGTATAGTGGGATCCCTCCAAATGCTGGTCTCTGAAATCACCGTGAAAAGAGAGTAACCTTTACCACCACCTCCAGCACTATCAGATTCTGAGTACTTAGCACAGGGATCAGCTCAACTGTCAGAGACTGGGCTGTGGCGAGTAAAACAGCCCACATAGAATTAATATAGACACATATGGTAAAAAAAACTATAAAAAAGGTTTGAGTCCTATCAAGTTGCAGGTATAAGTTAAAGGTTAAAGTAAATTCCATGACTTTATTCCCAGTCAGCAGTGTTCATTCCCTAGCCTTCTGTTTCTCAAATTATCTTAAAAAACTCAATCCTAGAAATCTTCAGGAGGTGGATTGGAGAAAGATCTTCAATCTCCTGCTTGGATGCCTTGCAATAATTAAAATATTTCTTTACTGTTATGGTTGCTGCCTCAATAAGTTGGTTTTTTGTGGAGCAGGCATAAGAACCCAGGCAGATGGTGATATAAGCTCTGGTTTTGCTCCATGGAAGAAAGTACCTGATGTCACCTCTAACTAGGTCAGTGAGCAGGGGCCAAGGGATCATACATATGAAGATGGAAGAGTGCTTCAGCCTTGGTTATCACTGAGAATATTCACAGCCCTCCTGCTGAAACCATTATTTTCAAGAGAAAAGTAATGGAAAAATTATGATAAGCTAGAAATAGCTCTTATTTTTCAACAAATGAATATTATTTCATCTTTGTATACATTTTATATATTTTCCACTTTAATTTTTCCCTAAATCAAGCTAAATGCATTGCTTTTTATATTATTACTACCTTAGTTTTATGTTATTATCATGTGTGGAAGACCCTCTCAAATGACTGAATCTCAGATGTTACCAGATCTTGAGTCTTACCTGAGCTTTCTCTTTTTTAAAAAAAAAAAGGTGGAATTTATTAAGAAGATAGAAAATCTCCCACAGTTGGAGGGTACCTGAATGAGGTTGCCCAAGCTTTCTCTTTTAATTTCATTGATTGTATGTTTCAGGTCTTTAATTTCCATTTGGTTTCATTGTATAAGTTCTATTTTTTTCTGAGATTTTCTCCAGTCAATTTGTTTCAAGAGTGTTTGACGTTACTCATTAAAGGGATTTTATAATTATTTCTTTTAAAAATCTCTGCCACAAAATTCCAACTTCTGAGTTATTTCAATGTTCATGTGTGCTGCTTTTCCTCTCTCATTTAAGATGTGCTTTTCCTGGTCCTTGATATGAACTTTTAAAACTGAGTGCTAGCAATTTTGGATATTATATTTTGAACCTCTGGGCACCATTTAATCTTTCTTCTACCAGGTGATTCTCCTGTTGAGTTGTAGCAGAAAGACATAGAGCTGTATGTCAAGTGTTGTCAAGTGTATGTCAGTATGACCAAAGGATAACTGAGGCCTGACTCTCACTCAGAGCTAATGACACTATCATGAAAAATCAGGAACAATGATTTGTACAGACATATCCCCTTTTAAGACAGGGTAAATTAATAGCACCCACTGAATTCTGTTTTATCTCACTAACACCAGAGAGAGGAGGGGGAACAAACTAGTGCCGATGACCCTGACTGCCTTCCTCCATTCATTACTTGTATCAACAGGTAGGAGCCAAAACTTAGCTCCTCACTGGCCCCCATGGTCACTAGTATCAGGAGTTGGAGATAGTGAGTGCTGATTAGCTTTGTCTTCTACCATTCCATTAAACCCAGTGATGGGAATAGGGGTTGGAACTCAGCCTCTGATGGGCCTTGACAAAATCAGGCAAGGAGGGCACTGGATGCTGAACTAGTTCACCTTGCTCAGCCTTATTGATGTTGTTCAGCAGTAAAGGCTTAGCTGGTTGAACCTCACTGATGCTACCCCAGATGAGCAACCAAAGCATAGTCTGCTCCAGGAGTTGTTGACAAGGAGAGATTCTGAGTCACTATAGCCTGGGAGCTGCTGGTACCAGGACACATATCCATGCCCAGAATTGCTGCTGCTTCCAGTGCAGGAGATGGTGGCCATCTGCCCTACAGACTTGGACATTGCAGATGGCTGACTCATCAAAGAATGTCAGGACACATACAGAGTGAGACAGATGGATATATGGACAAGGACATGTACAGGGTCTCTAATATTTTTAACCCCAGTCCTGATGCCCAGCTGCAGCCACCTTGGGAGTAACCAACAAGGGGGAGGAGGGGAGCCCTGGCCATGCTAGAGACCCCCATACTCCTCTTCATACTGAGCACCTTCAGTTGGCCAGAGCTCTCAAAGTTCCCCCCTTATCCCCTCCAGCAGCTTGGAGTGAAAAAAGGACCCCTCGGGAAAACCAACCTCTCCTGGGTTGTCAAACCCCACATCCTAGGCCCTGATTCTGAACCCTGCCTGGATAGATGATCCTGAAAGCAAGTGTACCTGATAGGGCTGTTCTATGACTCCTCAGGGACCTATGGAGACACAGCTGCTGGTCCCAGTGAGCAGAGGACAGGAGATTCTATCTCAGAGCCAGATGAGGGCTCCCAGCTGGAATCCACAGCACCAGGGCTCAGAGACAGGACACATCGCCCCTGCTGCCTGAGGCCTAGAAACACTCATGTATCTCATCTTCTTTACTGTCCACAGTCCTTTCTCTAGAGGATGAAGCTGGACAGTGTCTATGCCCCGTGTACCTCAGTTTCAGGTCTTTGCATAGCCTAATCCTCCTGGACTCACCTGGCCAGGTCATTGTGCAGCTTACAGGGCAATCTTAGGAGCTTGGCCTCCCTGAGGAGTCTACCCTGGAGGGCAGTACAGCAGGAAGCCCAGCAGGGACAAAGTGGTACCTCTCTCCAGGGCATCAGGAGATTTTTTTTCTTTCTTCTTCTGGGTAGACATGTGCCTCAGACTTCCAAGACCTGTCCTCAGGTTCATTCTCTCCTTCTGCATCCCCTTTCCTCTTAGCCCCTCCCCAACATAGAATGTCTTATCCTTTCATTGGTCTCATGACAGTGTATAAACCCCCGACTTTAGAGCCAACTTTGTGAAAAAGGAGCAGAGGGAGTCCCAGGACATGCATCATTGTGCTAGGAGCACATCTTGAGCTCTAGGACTGCCACAGCCTAAGCATTTTCCTTGACACTTGGCAGCTTAGATGACTGTTTCTCATCAAGCCAGTTAAATTATTCATGGTGGCTGAAGCCTTCTTGACTGAAGTCTTTCCTAAAACCTTCTATCCCAAAGCTACCTCACCTGAAGCTATTTTGCCAAAGCCTTCTCTCCTGAATCTCAGTCACCCGAGGCCTTCTCTCCTGAAGCTGCCTCATGTAAAGCCTTCTATCCTGAAGCCTTGTCACTCAAGACCTTCTCTCCTGAAGCCACCTCACCTGAAGGCATCTCACCTGAAGCCTTCTCCTTGTTTAATTTATTGCTCTTTTCTCCAAGAGGAAAGTGATGTCTTTAAAGATTGAGAGACAATTTTCAGTAAGGAACTGTACAGGAGAAATCTGTAACACAAAAAGGGCAAAAATAGAATGTTCTTTCTCTTTTAACATTGCTGTAAATCATATTTCATATATGAATCTTGGAGCTAAAAAAACATAAAATACAGAATTCTGAGAAAAATTCAGAGTTGCTATACAAATATATAAACCAGTTTTGGCTAAGAAACATCTATGATATTTTCAAGAGTGTTTAGAGCATAGATCTTGGAAATACAATTAATTATTTTTAATTTTTAATTTTAAAGATGTGGGGTACAATTCAGGGTTAGGTATACAAATGTTCATTATGCAGGTATCCTTGTTGATGAGGAGTGCCTGCTCCCCTGGCAGCTTTTCATTACTTCCAATCCCTTTCTTATAATATTATGATAATTGATCAAGATCTGCTTATGAGTGAAAACATGTGGTACACCATTTTCTGGTTCTGTGATAGATCACTGAGTATGATAGACTCTAAATCCATTCAAGTGGCTGCAAAGTCCTTATGTTTTTCCTTCAATATGGCTGCATAATATTCCATTGTGTATATCTACCACATTTTCTTTATCCAGTCCAGTTTCAATGGGCAGTAACATGGTTGGTTCCATGTTTTTGCTGTTGGTGCTGTGGCTTGGAATCTTTCCCCAAGGTTACATATCCCTCAACGGTGAGATCTTAAAACACTTATTAGACTAAAGTTATGATTTGTGACCTCTCTTATATCAATGACCATACCTTTAAAAATAGTATAATTTTCTTATAACCCACATAGGACATTTGGGATGAAAACATATATCCTCTAATTAAAATTTATAAAGCACCCAATAGGTGAAAACTTTTGAAATTCACTTCGTAAGTGAAGTATCTTAAACTCGAGAAGCAGAGATTCTCTGTGGGTATTTTGTGAAGGAGGGAGGTAGCTGTAGATAAAATGTCTGCTTGTCTATCTAAAATACCTCCTCATGGATTGTTTGGCCTCAGGATTGCTCTCTGGGTGAGCATGACAAAGTGCTGTGATCTTATTAGCGATATTTTGGCTCCATTAGGATATTTTTAGAATCTTAGACTCGTTTTCTCATTCAAATAGTAGAGATGAATAGTAGCCAAGTATTTCTTTGAATGCCAGTTTGGAACCACAGTTGACAGAGAAAGGCAGTAAGTATGAAGACATGGGTGTTCATATGACCCTAACCACTTACAAAGTGTCAGTAATGACCAGAGTGGCTGTGCGTGATAACAACTCTCATTGTTGAGAAAACTGTGACTTGGAATCTTTCCCCAAGGTTACATATCTCTCAATGGTGAGACTGAGAGTTGAATTTTAGTTTGTCAAGGTCCAAAGCCCAGATTCTTTTCTATCATACCATACTACTTTCTTATCTCTCTTTGGTGTAGCCAATCTAGTACCCTGTCTCCTAAATGGGAAAGGAGAAGTGATTCATTGCTTTCAATTTCCTGCTTGACAACCTTCCTTTCCATTACCAACCATACCTCCCAGAATAGGATAAATGACTCTGCCATGCCAGAGAAGTGTAATGGACGTGTGCATCTTTTAAAAAATGACTCATCAAAGTTAATCTCCTGAATTTCAGATTCAGGGTGGGGATCCTTCTGGCAGGAGCAAAAAAAAATAGAGATCTCTTTGCCTGTTTTGAGTTCAATTTCTAGTTTTGAGCTGCAGGAAGTAGGTGACCAATGAATGGTTTGAAGACACACACTGTTAAATTATAAGCTGTCGTCTGATTGGATGAGAAATGTTGTCCAATGTTGTATAAAATTCCAAACAAGTATCACATGAGAACAATATTGGCTTTTGGAAGCTGGTCTAAAAGCATAGATACAGTAAAATGCACTCTTAAAACAGGTAACTTTACTTAAAATGTCATAAAAACAGAGGAAAGGAACAGAATATTTTTATATATACCATTTACACAACCTAACAAGTATATAAAACAATGGAGAAATATGTCTTAAAATATTTCACTGAAACCACTATAATGTGTTGTACCTTGAGAAAATATGATTAATATTCAATATTAATATATTAAAAACGCTGTAACATTTTAGAATGTGCTCAACAAAAAGCTTATCAATGAAATTAAACAATTAAAGGCACTTACTTCATTTTAATGTAGCAATATAGGGATGCCGTGTTGTAGTAAGTGTCCAAAACTTATCTGTTATTGAAAGACTCATTCGATGTATGTATACATACAAAAAATTTTCATTGAATTCAATTCCTGAAACAGATATAGGCTTCTCTATTTATTTCACTATTTGACAAAGTTAAAATCGTATCAATAGATTTGCCCTGTATCATTTTTTATTGGGCCAAAGATTTTGTCTCCTAGCAGTTTTGTAATATTCAGAATGTGTACAATGCAAGGTTTTCATATAAATAATATTGAGAGAATAACCAGAGTTTAATAATAGTACTAAGTTCTATATCTCTTTTTAAACTGGCCTCCATGTGTGACCAAATGAGACATTTTGGCATTAATCATTATTTCAGTAAATAGTTCTTTAAATATAGTCTAGTTTATTTTAAAAATATGAGGCTGCATTTTTGAGAAATGCTCAGAGTAGAGTAATTATTGCACCATTACCTCTGGACTGTAGTTATTTTCTTTTCCTCATCCACTTGATCAATAACGCCAAGCCATTAGTCATAGAGATTGGGTGAAATTATGCTTCCTTGGATATTACAAATAATATTATTACATAATTTCAAAAAATCTTACATAAAATATATACTGGAGAAATTATACAGAAAACTTTTTTATTAGTTTGTTGCAGCTCTATTCATAATAGCAGAATCATGGAACCACCCATGTTGCCCATAGAAGCTAGACTGGATTTAAAAAAATATGGTACATATACACAATGGAACATTATGCATCCATAAAGAAGGATAAACATATGGACTTCGCAACAACTTGGATGAATTTAGAGTTCACCATAGAAAACATTTAAGTGAAAAATTCAATTTGGTTTCACTGTCCTTCATAGCCATCCAAACGGTGACCTACACAGAACTTGACTCCAACTCTCTACTGACTTGCACACCCAGAAGAAATTATTGGATTTTCACCAACTTCAACCAGAAGCATAAAAGCAGAGTCTGGGCAATGGGGAGAATGAAGATTAATGTCTCCTCCTATGCTCTGAAACAACTCCTCTATGCATATTTTTTTTTTTTTTGCAAAATTAGGGCAAACTGACAAGGTTTGGTGATAAATCACACTAAATCCTACTATTTTCTTGAAAAGAAATAAAAGTACACATTTTGTTTATTTAGACACAGGGTTTTTATTTTTTAGTGAGAAAATGTTGAAAACAAATGAGCTAAATGCCCACACTTATGCTCTTACACACATACCAAAGGAGGACTGGGACTTCTGACTTGTACTGTGTGTGCTCCTTGAGAAAAAACTCCCATAATAGCTTCCCTCTTAACTTATTTTAACTGTGTAAAACCTCAAAGCTCTTTGAACTGGTAAGTTGTTGTGTATATACACAAATCCCCAGTGAGTAAATATATGTTACTTCCACTCCCTAGAACATATACATGCTCTACAAAAAGGAAGTTTAATCAAAATTTAGAGATATCATAAATTCAGGACTTTGAGTATCAGTGCTACAGACATGAAAATGTAAGATTCCTAAGTGGTGGCCTGGAAAAATTGGACATGTTACATAACTGATAACCAAGTCTTAATTAATATCATAAAGTTTTGCCTATTCAAATGTATGAAACTTGCATTTGTGTGCGTGTGTGTGTGTGCATGTACTCAAAATGACCAAAAGGTGTCGTATCACCTTATAAGCTTCAAAGGGACACCTTATTACCACTGGTCTCACTGGACAGTCTGACTTCTCTTAACAGTAACTAGTTCAGAAATTACCTTTAGGCCTCTATAATTGTGTTCAAATATTCTAATTATTGAGCTGCAAGAAACAGGTGGCCAAAATTAAAAGTTGTCACCTGATTGGATGATGAATGTTGCCCTCATGTTCATAAATTCTAATTGTTGAGCTGTTGTTAGTGCTAAGGCATGGTCTGGAGTATTAGAGATAGAAGAATAAAGAATGTGGACAGAGTATCAATCCCCTTATACCTTTATTATGTACTGTGGTTATGTTATATACCCTCCCATGGTAGTTACAGTTGTTCACTGTACTTCCCATGAATGGTCCCAATATGTGTGGACAGAGGAAGCACTCCAACTCTGGCTGACTCTGGGACTCTTGCCAGGGAGGATGGCTGAATAATATTTCTGCCCCATGTGTACCAAACCTGCAATTTACTCAGAGCATGTGTTTCCTCTTTGGTTTACTGGATCCATAGCTGTAGATTCCACTGGCGGGGTTGGGTGGAAAAGCAAAAACATTAATGAAGCAGAATATGCCAAGGGTATTTTCTATTGGACTTCTGCTTATAGAGAGCTCAGTGGCAAACTCAATATGTTACAGATCTTATATTTATTTCTTTTTAGGCCAAGTTGTAGAAGGATAAACAGATAAGCCACACATAGCCAAATATTCTTAAACTGCCCATCCACTTGGCTTCTCTGGTACACTGAGTGCATCAATAAATAGACACACAGGGACAATGTTCATTGCGCTGGGTCAGAGAGGCCAAGACGGGCTCCTCGTTCTGTTGCTTAGTTGGATAAGTTACTCCAAACTCTTTGAGCTTCAGTTTGCTCAACTCAACATGAATGGTGTACCTACACCTCATTGGATTAAGTCATGTAACGTACTACTCAGCAAAAACTACTGTTCATAGCAGTATTGATAAAGAAATTTAATCTCTCACTCAGATAGCCTAATGCAGTTAAACATAAGTCTCCTCTCCCCAAAATATACCCCACTTCCATCCCTCACTTTGTTGAACAATTTCCAGAATGTTTGTAGTCACAAGGGAATATCACCATGCTAACTGACATTCATATACTGTCATTACAAAGGAAGATAAGGAAGAAAGCAAACACATTCTTAAATCCAGAAAGATATTTCTGTATGCCAACATGTGCAAATATGCAGTTGAGTACACATTAATGGAGAACTTGAGTTGCTATACATAACCTGGCGTCCCTACTGATTTTATTGTTTCTGAAACTATCCAAATATATTCAGTTATTTAGCTTTTAAAAGAGAAAACTCTAGCCAGGCTCGGTGGCTCAACCTGTAATCCCGCGCTTTTGGGAGGCTGAGGTTAGTGGATTGCCTGAGCCCGCGGGTTCGAGACCCGCCTGGGCAGCTGAGACCTCATCTCTACATAAGTCAAAAATCAGCTGGGTATGGTAGCACATGCCTGTAATTCCAGCTACTTGG
>NW_007231472.1:0-20087 GCF_000164805.1 Carlito syrichta | reverse complement strand
AATTTATAAATTATGTGATTTGCAGGTCAGCAGGCTGATATCCTGAAATCCAGCAGAGCCCCTGTGACTGCTCACCTCCAGAAAGACGTGTGGTAGGATCCCAGTGCAGTCACCAACTTCTACCTGCCCAGCCACGTGGATCCAGGGGAGGCTGCTGCACAGACCCTGCCTGGAAAGAGGCAGCTCCAGGTCTCACATCTGGAAGTGGGAGTCTCTGGGAGAAGAAGGAGAGACAGAAGGCTGGAGGGGGGTTGCTGTGGTTTTCTCTTCCCCACTCTGAACCAACAAAAGGCCACGTTTTTCCCATCTCAAGAGTTACACACGAAGTCGCATCTTGTTAAGTGGCAGACACCACTGCGAGGTCAGAGAGGATGAGGACCCTGGAGCCTCTCGTGACCTGCTCCTGGTTCTTCCCAAGGAGAGGCTTCCCCCTGCTCTGGCCCCTCACAGACCCCACCGCACTCCGGGCCATCTCATCTCCCTCACCCCCCGCTCCCCTCCTGCCCTCCCTTCTGTTCCCCTCCTCCACCCCCAAGGAGTCGTGGTCCCCTTGTGGCTGACCCCAGAGGTCTGCCCCAGTCTGCTCCACCTGCCAGTTCATGCTCCTCTCCATCCACCACTGTACCTTCCATGTGAACTCGCCCTCCAGGCCACATTCAGAGCGGAACTGGTTCATGCCGGGGCCCTTTATGTGTCTGCCCCATCTGAATGTGTTTCTCTTTTCTAAGAAGCTGAATTCATTGCTTGCAGGTAAACTCAGGCACTTCATTAAACTATTAGGATGAATACCAGAACAAAAAAGAATTAAAAAGTGGAAATTGGTATCAACTCCTGGAACAAGCATTTTACCTCAAGAGGACCGAGTCAATATAACTCCCATCTTGTGGTCAGGTTACCGCTCAGCAGTAGTCAAGGGAAAACAACTTCATATTTCAGGGAGGGAGGCCCTAATCTTCGGCCCTACTGCTCCCGGCCAGGGTCAGAACTGTCGATGGCCCTTTCTTTGGCCCTCCTCATGGGCCCTGAAATGTGCAGACTCCCACCCTCAACACACACCATATGCACCATACAGGAATGCCTGACTGCATGGCCCCATAAATGTCATTTAGGCCTCGGAGATCCATGAGCATGGCCCTGCCTCACCTTGATTGTCATAAAGTCCACTGAGTAGGGAAGGTTACCATGGACCCAATCTCTACTCAAAGGAATACAAGATGCCCACCAACTCCTCTAAGAGAGAACGCCCCCTAGATTATGCAATGTCCATAAGTACATCTGAACATCCCAACAAATTGTCCTATAAATATCGGACATTATTTCTAATGAGGACGGTATAAATTCCTCGCGCTTACCCTTTGAAAACGCTTTCCCTAAGTGGTGGTGGTGGTCACTCAAAAACCACAAGTAACAGCCAAGCAACTGGCTTATTTTACAACAGACATAACATTCCAGAATACTGACAACTTAAGACGGTGACATCTTCACAATAAGTTTGAAGTACAAGTCCCCTAAGCATCTGTATCCTCTGACATGATATACACTGTCCCAGGTACTTTATGCACAGCAACAGAGATGCTCTCATGTTGCTCTTCAGAATTTCTCCCACCAGGGAGCACTCTAAGCCAATCTAACGATGTCCGATGGTCACCACTCTGGCTTCTGGACCTCACCTAGCAAAGCCTAAGCAGTTTACAAGCCCATCTTGTATAAGTCGGCCCTCCCCTCACCCCCAAAAGGAAGGGATCACCATCCCAGCTTATGTATATGGAAATGGGGTTTGGCTGCTTTAGCACAGGGACCAAGGAATTACGAATTCATATCCAGTGCCAAAGGGTTGTTATAATTACATCCCAAAACAATAGTACATTTCTCCCTAGCCATTCTCCAATTCACAAAGCCTTTCTACCTAAAATGAAGGGACATATCAGTACCCTAATGGGAAAAGGAAAGGAGGCCTGGTCGAGATCACAGGCATGTTCCCCCATTGAGTACAACATCCAGCCTGGCCTAAGTGGGCACAGAAAGAGAAAGGCCTTTGTGTCTCATGAGGTCCTTAGGCAGCCTGCCTGCTATGGGCATTCCTAGGCCTCTTTTGTGGAAGGACAAGCAGCCATTTCCAGAGAAGGAAGCAAGCAACAAGAGGCTCCCTAAGCCCGGAATTCTCTCTCTCCAGCCTCAGCCTGCCATGATTCCTCAAATGCCGCATGGCCTCCAGTGAACCACCCCTTGCAGTGCAATGAGCCACACTTCCCAGGGCTATTGAGCTATGCTTCCCAGTACCACAATGAGCCACACCTAGACTCTGGACATGGCCATGTTTTTTCCCTTTTACATCCATTTACTTTCAACATATCAGCCATCATATATATACATGTATTTTTTTATTTTAGTTTTTGATTTGGAGTCTCACTCTGTCACCCAGACTGGAGTGCAGTGGTATGCTCCCGGCTGCTGCAGCCTCGACCTGCTGGGCTCTGGCGATCCTTCCGCCTCAGCCTTCCAAGAAGCTGGCGTGTGTTATTACGCCCGGCTAATTGTTTGATTTATTGTAGAGACGAGGTCTTGCCAAGTTCCCCAGGCTGTTCTTGAACCCATGGGCTCAGGCAATCCACTCACTTTGGCCTCCCAAAGTGCTGGGATTACAGGCTTCAGCCATTGTGCCCAGCGAAAGATGTTCATTTTTAATGCTCTTATTAAACATAGCACTGGAACTTCTAGCCTGCACAAGAAAATAAGTAAAAGGCATACAAGCTGAAAAGGAAGAATTAAAATTTTCTTTGTATGCAGATAACATGACTGTTTATCTAGAAAAATCTCAAACAATCTGCACCAAAATTTCTAGAACTAATAAGCAAATTCAGCAAGTGTATAGTATGCAAATTAATAACATTTCTGTATTCTAACAAAGAACATATGGAGGCGAAATTTAAAATAATAATTCAATTTTTAATCACTCCAAAGTAAATGGAACACCCAGATATAAATCAAAACATGTACAGGACTTGGTGCTGAAAACTACAGAATGCTGAAGAAGAAAATCAAGGGCCTAAGTAGACGGAGAGACATACCATATTCATAGATGGGAACATCTCCATAGATCAACATAGTAAATAAGTCAATTTCCCCCAAATTGATCTAAAGGCTTAATACAATTCCTATCAAAATTCCGGCAAAGATTTTTATATGCATATATGGGTTTATATGGAAAGGCACAGGACCTAGTATAACGTTAACAATTTGGAAAAGAAGAAAGTGAGAGAAATCTCTCTGCCCAGTCCTCAGGTTTACTACACCAAGACAATGTGGTATTGGCCGAGGGATGGACACACAAGTCAAGACATCTGACTTTTCACAAAGGTGCAAAAACAACTCAGTGGAGCAATGACAGCCTTTTCAACAAATGGGGCTGCAGCAGAAGGGCATCCACTGTCCAAACAATGAGCTACAACCTAAAACTCATACCTTAACGCCTCACACAAACCTCACACAATTAACTCAAAGTGAATCACGGACTTAACTGTAAAATGTGAATGTAAAGCTAGAAAACTTTTGGAAAACAAACATACAAGAAATCTTTGGAACCTAGGGCTAGGTGAAGAGTTCTTAGCCTTGGCACCAAGAAGCACATTCCAAAATAGGAAACTGATAAAATGCACCTCATGAAAATGCAGAACTTTGGCTTTGCAAAGGCCTTATTAGGAGTATGAAACGACAAGCTAAGGGTAAGAAAAAATACTTGCGAATCATGTATCTGACAAACGACTTGCATCTAGAATATACAAAAAGCTGTCAGAACTCAACAATTCTGAGAAGGAAACAGTTCAATTAGAAAAGATATGAACAGGCTGGGAACAGTAGCTTGTGCCTGTAATCCCAGTGCTCTAGAAGGCCAAGGTGGGAGGATCACTTAAGGGCAGGATTTCAAAACCAACCTGGGCAACACAGTGAGACCCCGTCTCTCTCTCTCTCTCTCTCTCTCTCTCCACACACACACGCGCGCGCACACACACACACACACAGACACCTAACACAAAATGACAAGATGATAAGCCCATTACTTGCCATCTACACGATGTTGTGAAAAGATATTTAACAACATTAGCTATCGGAAAAAGACCAGCTACAACCACAATGTGATATGGGTGAAGCAGAAAACAATGCTAAACACCAAACACTGGCAGTGCAGAGAAACTGGCTCACACAGACACTGCTGGCAGACATGTGCAATGGCAGAGCCACTCCAGAAGAGGGTGTGGCAGATTCTTACAAAACTAAAAATGTACTTACCATATGACCTTGGAGCACTACTAAGCTATCAAAACGAAATAGCTATCAGTTCATGCAACAATTTGAATGGATATCAGGAAAATGTGCTGAGTGAAAAACATCCATCTCATTTTGCTTCTGTTACATTTACATAACATTATTGAAACAACACATTGATAGGGCTGAAGGGATTACTTGTTGCCTAGGATTAAAAGGAAAGAATACTAAGAAAGGGTAGCACGTGAAAAGAAAAAAACCAACAGCCCCATTGCAAAGTAGGCAAAAGATACGAATAGACAGTTCTCAAAAGAAGACATACGAGCAGCCAACAGATACATGAAAAAATGTTCAGCTTTACCAGTCATCAAAGAAATGCAAATTAAAACCACACCGAAATACCACCTAACTCCAGTCACAAAGGCCATAATCAATAACTCAAAAAATAACAGACGCTGGAGAGGATGTGGTGAAAAGGGAATACTTCTATACTGTTGGTGGAAGTATAAACTTGTACAGTCTCTGTGGAAAAGAGTGTGGCAATTCCTAAAAGTTCTAAAAATCGACCTGCTATATGACCCCACAATACCCCTAGTGGGAATATACCTGGAAAATATCAAATCACTCTATAAAAAAGACACCTGAATACGTATGTTTATCACAGCATTGTTCACAATAGCAAGAACATGGAAACAACTGTGCTGCCCATCAAGAGGACTGGATTTAAAAAATGAGGTACATATACACGATGGAATATTACACAGCCATAAAGAAGAACAAAATCATGAACTTCGCACAACCTGGATGGACTTAAAGTCTATACTACTGAGTGATACTTCACAGAAACAAAGAATTGAGTTATCACATGTTCTAACTCATTAGTGGACCTTGAACAACTATTGTAATACTATAAGAAAAGGCCTGACAGTAGCAGGAAACTGTGGGGGCATGGAGGGGTAGGGAGATGGGATTGGCAGTAGTGGGAAACTGCCTGGGGAAAGGGGGGCACACCCCCATCAACAAGGGTATCTACACAATGCATATCCATATACCTATCCCTGAACGGTACACCACAATTTTAAAATAAAAAATTTGAAGGAGAAAAAATAAAAATCAATAAATAAAAAACAAAAAGAAAGAGTAGCACAACGGATCCTTGCGGTGGAAATGCTCTGTGCCTTGATGATGGCCCATGGGTATACACATGAGATAAACTTGCACAGAATGAAACACACATACATTAGCAAGTGTAACTAAAACTGATGAAATCTAAACAAAATCAATGGGTTGGGCCAATCTCTATTTCCTATTGTGAGATTGTGCTAAAATTATGAAAGTTGTTAGCACTGGGAAAAATTTGTTGAGGGAAATATAGGACATCTCTGTATTACTTCTGACAACTGCAAGTGAAACTACAATTATCTCAAAACATAAAAGTTAAAATTTTTAAATTGTAATATGATGATAGCTAAACACAAAGAAGAAGGCAGTAAAAATAACATAGACGTGCCTTTGGGAGGCTGAGGTGAGTGGATTGCCTGAGGCTGTAGGTTCGAGACCCGCCTGGGCAGCAAGACCTCATCTCTACAATAAATCAAAAAATCAGCCAGGTGTGGTAGCGCATGCCTGTAATTCCGGCTACTTGGAAGGCTGAGGTGGAAGGATCGCCGGAGCCCAGCAGGTCGAGGCTGCGGTGGCTGGGAGCAGCCACTGCACTCCAGTCTGGGTGACAGAGTGAGACTCCAACTCAAAAAAATAAATAAATAAATAACACAGAATAGTAACTTTTAGTATGAATGAGGAATTCATCAGAAGCTGAAAGCATTCCCCCTAAGAACCGAATAATACAGGGCTGCCCACTCTCACCCCTTCTACTCAACATAGTCCGGGAAATCCAACCAAAGCAATCAGGCAGGAGAAAGAAATCAGGGGTACTCAAATAGGAAAAGAGGAAGTTAAGCTATTTCTCTTTCGGACAATATGATTCTAATCCTAGAAAACCCTAGGGAGTCTGTCAAAAGTCTCCTCACACTGATAAACGACTATGGTAAAGTCTTGGGTTACAAAATCAACTGTTTATATATTTTTAATCTTCTGATATTTGGATGTATCATTTTCATTTAAAATCATTAATGGGGTTGGCACAAGATGAGGTTCAGAGTAAAGGAATAGTTGGCCTAAGAAGAGGTGACTCCAATGTTCAGGCTTAAACATCTTTCTTCCCCCCAAGGCCAGTGGCCTTTTCAAATGAGTGCCATTTGAAAACTGAAGAGCCGCTGCTGGTGGAATGCTGTGATGTCACCAGCAAATTCCCACAACTGCCTCGGAATCCCAGACACCATTTAAACTCAAACACGTTGACTGCGGTCAGGATTCTCTTGGCAGTGTCGTGAGACTGTGCTTCAGGTAAGTGTGAGCCCTTCGAGGTCTGGATCTCAAAAGCCAAGAAGGTCCTCACACAAGTGGGCCTCACTCATTCCTGTACTAGACTTGAGTCTTGGATCCTGAACCAAGTTCCTCTAAGCAGTCTCAGGGGAGTGGAAGGGACGGCCTGTGAGTTTCCAGATTAATGACATGGGGGGGCAGCAGGAATAACAACGCGGCTTGAATGTGAGGGGTGGAGGTCAAGAGGGAATGTGGGCAAAGGAGAGAATGACGTGAGAATAGAGAAAGGAGAGTTGAGAGAAAAGCTGACTCCCACTGAGAACTGGACCATCCACAATGCCTGAGAGCCTCAGGGAACCACAGGGATGGTAGGAGAAGCAACAAGGGAGCCCGCTACCAGTCAAAAGGAGGGCTCCTCAGATGGGGATAAAAGGGATCAGTCTTCTCGGGTGTTGGTTGGGGAAAACGAACTACTGCCCCAGTAGGCTTCGAGGGCCATCTCAGGCAGGGCCGGACTACACTGATCGTATTTTTGGGCCAGACTTGATTGCCCATGAACCTACAGAGAATCATAAGGACATTTACATAGAGCTGATGACCTGGAACATTCAGCTTGACTCTACTGGAAATGTGACTGAGGCTCAACTGTCACTATCATGAGCCATTTTTCCTGAGAGCATTGATCACCCATGAATCCCAATACTAAATCCAAAGTGGTCTAGCCACGGTCAAGGGCAAGCCCTAGACAAGTGAAGACACCACTTTCTCATCTGCAAATCAGGGAAGTTATAAACCTTCCTTCACAAATTATAAGGACAAAATGAGGTCATTCTTAGTGTTCAGATCAACACCTAAAGTTTACTGGGCAACCGATAACTGTTAAATACCATTTTTGCAATTTTCTTTTTTTATTTGGAGTCTCACTCTGCCGCCCAGCCTGGAGTGCAGTGGCCCCTCCCAGCCACCACAGCCTCGACCCGCTGGGCTCCAGCCATCCTTCTGCCTCAGCCTTCCAACTACAGGCGCATGCTACCATGCCCTGCTAATTTTTGATTTACTGTAGAGATGAGGTCTCAGCAAGTTTTCCAGGTGGGTCACGAACCCGTGGTCTCAGGCAATCTACTCATTTCACCCTCGAAAGCATGTTATTACAAGCTGAGCCACTGAGCTCAGCCTACTATTGCAATTTCATTTATTATTACACTTGACAAGAAGCAAGCTAAGCAGAAAGTAATGGCCTGGTAGGAATCAGGTTGGGTCCCTACATTTTATGTACCCAGAGAAGACAGGACTTCTCTGAGGTTCACGTCAGCTGCCTCAGAGACTGCTCCAAGCCCAAAGAACCCAGCAAAGAAGAGTTAGGAAGCAAGGGGTGTGCATGGAAGGGGGCCAGTGTATGTGGTCATCTGCCCTTTGCCCAGGCCAGGGGGCAGGACCACCATGGCCGAGCACCATCTCTCCTGTCCCTCTCGACTCTCAAGTCAGGTTCTGCAAGGAAAAGGACATCGGGCAGGTCAGGAGGTCACTTCTTTGTTCACTTTGTAGCCATGGAAGACGGAAAGCCAGAGACTCTCAAAGCCAGAGACTCTCACATGTGTCGCCACAGCAGTGTCCTCTTGGCAGCAAGAGACACAGGAGAGCAGTCCTTGCCTGGCAAGGGAAGGTAAATACGCAACTCGTTTCCTACCTCCCCTGTAAATAAATACAAAGGGGACGATGGTCACTCTCCTCTTGTCCCCTCAGATGTCACCTGCAAAGTCCTCAAGGTGAGTGAGAGGGCGGAGCCCAGCATTTCCCAGCAGGGTCCCTCCCGTGACCAGGCGGGCTCCTCTCTCCCTGCAGCTACACAGAACAGGAGCCCTCTGGCCCCAAGTTCTGCCTCTTTAGCAGCTGTCCCCGGGCAGAGAACCGGGAGGAAGAGGAGCCGGAAGTCCGAGCACTTGGTGGATGTCAAGGCAGGTGTGTGTCCTCATTCAGCCCTTCACTTGCTTGACCCTGCACAAACGGTCCGTCACCACTCAGTAACCACTTGTCACCTTGTCTTCACGAGGCAAAGTCCTTCATGATCCTTCAGGGTGTGCTCTAAGGGGAGGGCCTAGGATTGCCCAGGGGGGTCACGTCCATGCTCACCTGGGTCTGTTGCTCCCGCAGCCACCTGGGAGAGCAGCCCTCCGGCCTCCAATACAGCTTCCTCAGGAGGTGTCTCCAAACTGAGGACCGGCAGGAAGAGGAAGCAGAACATACAGACTGTCAATTATACAGAAGGAACAGACCTCACAATGAACAAGAAGAGAAGACCCAGTTACCGCCCTGAAGACCTGGAAGCCTTCTACCGACTTCTGGGTGTGTTCTCAGAGCTGGTAGAGGATCAGGGCCCTGGGGGCTTGTGCAAACCTCAGAAAGACCCAGTGGCACGGATGCGGTGTGACCCTGGTTCAGTTCAGTGGGGTGATGGGTGTTTCCTTTCTCAACCACGTTCCTGGAGGAAAGGAAAAGAGGTCCACAGTGAAAACACCGAGGGCCACATCCACGTCCACAGACACCCAGTTGGCAGTTCCCATCAATCAGGACTTTAGATCATAGAGATGAGAGGACAGACAAGACAAGACCTTGCTCTCTTTACAAAAAGCACACACAGAAATAAGGTGACCTCAGCCAGGAATAAATGCAGAGAAGGAAATGTCTTAAAGGGCCATGATGCCTAGAGAGGGGATGTGAGCAAGGGCTGGAGAGCTTTAGGAAATGGGATTCTTGGAGAAGCTCGGTCTTGAAGGTGGCCTCAGGCCCAGAGGCGGGACTGAGTGTGGCAGGCCTGTGGACAACAAAGAGGTCACACTGTCCAATTCAGCAACCAGCAGCCACATATTGCCAGTTACATTTAATTTTTTGTTTGTTGTTTTCTTATTCTGAGGATGTGGGGTATGATTCAGGGTTAGGTATACAAATGTTCATTATCTGGGTACCCCTGTTGATAGTTTTTTTTTTATGAATTAAACACACTTTTAAAACTCAATTCCTCAGCCAAGTGTGAGGACTCATACCTCTAATGCCAGCACTTTGGGAGGCTGAGGAAAGAGGATTACTTGATCCCCAGAGTTTGAGACCAGCCTGGGCAACATAGCAAGACTCTACCTCTATGAAAAAAAGTCAAAGCTTAACCAGGCGTGGTGGCACGCATCTATAGTCCCAGCTATTCAGGAGGCTAAGGTGGAAGATTTGCCTGAGCCCAGGAGGTCAAGGATGCAGGGGGCCATGATTGTGCCACTGCACTCCAACCTGGGCAGTAGAGTGAGGCCCCGACTCAAGAAAATAAAAGAAAATTCCATTCCTCGGTTTCCCTTGCCACGTTTCAAGTGTTTGATGGCCACACAGGGCTGGGGTGCAATGGAGGACAGTGTAGGTAGAGACACTTTCCATCACCACAGAGAGTGCTGTGAGAACAGTTCCCTTCTGAGGGCCAGTCTGACAGGACAAGAGGCAGGAAGGGGAGGACCATGACCACGCCCCCTTCATCCTCCTGGCCATGCAAGGATCATCATCCCGGGTGAAGGACAGATGGGACCTGGCATTCTCAGGTCTTCACCGGACGGGGTGCTCAGTGAAGGTGTCCAGGGAACACCTCTCTTCACAGAGGAGCCTCCTGGACAGGAGGGAAGGCCAGGTCACATCTTCAGGGAGGCAGCAGTGCCCATGGAACCCTGGGGACCATGAGCTCTCCACCACAACCCAGGTGCTCAGTCATCACTGCTACAGGGAAGCTGGGCACAGTCACAGCATGATGAAGTGACAGGCTGAGGTGTCACAGAGACCCGAGGCCACATCCAAGCTTTTGGTCTCTGCAGTGAACAAATTTATCACATCCTATTGTGGCCATGTTGAGGATTAAATAAGAGGAGCAAAATGTGTGTCCCACAGCGGACACTCAATGTGTGTGTCAGTGGAAGGAATAGAAGCTGTTATGATATAAAAGCACACACCTTCTTGGAGGAAAGGCAGCCGGGATCACTGCCAGGGACAGAGGAACTCAGAGAAGACTCAGGTTTTCCTCCTCCCCTCCGAAATACCCACAGCTACGTACGTACTCAGGCCTCCCAGAAGGGCGGCTCCAAGGCCTCAACACGGCTTCTTTCCTTTGCAGCAGATCCAGTTATCCAGAACTTCTTAGAGGCCGACGTTTTCCTCATGGTCTCTGACAAGGTACCTGCAGCGCCAGAGTAATGAGGGACCAAGGGGTCTGCAGAGAGAATCCGGTTTCCATCTGGGTGGGAGGAGCCCAGGTTCATGCCCCCAGGAAGCGCTGCCCATCCTTGCCCTGCCCCCTGGGGAACTCCCTGCCTTCCCATCCCTCATCTCCACCTGGCAAAGGGGCCTGAGCGGCCTTTGGGTGGGCAGGGTCCCGTGGCCCATCTAGAAGACTCCCCTCATGGGCCTCTGTCTGGCGCAGTACCTGCTCTCCATGGTGGTGGAGTACTTCGGCCGTGTGGGGCTGCCTGGACGTGCCTGCAACAGGATCCATTTCTTTCTGGCCCTGTGAGCACCTCTTCGGGGACCGACTCTCAAATCCGCCCAAATCCTGGAAGCCCACATTTCCATCACCCCCATCAGGGCAGCTCAGCCTTGTCCGTGTGCCTGTGGGCCCCGATGGGTTATTCTTCTTGACCACAGAGCAGACAATACCTTCAGGGGCTACATGGTCGTGGGGCAGAGGAAAAGACCCCAAGATAAGGAAAGTGGCCAGGAAACCCCACCGCTGGCTGGAAAATGGGTTATCTGAGAGAGGAGCCCCTAGAAAACGACAGGCAGCCAGAACCTTATCCTGGGCTGGGCACAGCACCGGCCCTGCAGGCTCAGTGTTGAGGACGCCTGAGACCTCTGTACAGTGGGTCACCTTGCAGAGAAGGCGTCCCCAGACCCTCTGTCCTGGACACACTCCCTCCACCCCCCGGCCACATGGTTCCTCCAATGTGATTGCTACCTCCTGTCCCATCTGAGACTGACAGTCACGGTTACAGACAGGCAAGCTCCCTCTCTTCCTGTGGCAGCTACATTACCTCTGACACGGAGGAGGACAACCCCATTTCTAAGTGGGGCATCTTCCCGTTCCTGCTGGGCAAGGAGCACTGGCCAGCCTGCTACAAGAATTTCCTGAAGCTGAGGATGGAGTTCTTCCGAGAAATGGGATACGGAGCCTGGGTCACCCTGGAGACATGTGAAGAGGTGTGTTGTAGAGGGCAGCCAGGAAGGCTGGGAAGATAAGGGGCACACCCCAGGGGTGAGTACGGTGGGGCCCTTTCTCAAGGTGCTCACTGCCCTGCATTTCCCTTTCAGATCCAGGCCCAGAATCCACACCACTGGGTCTAGAGGCGGGAACGCCAGCACGCCCCCTAGGTTCCCAGGACCTGGGAATGACTGGGGGGCAGGGTTCATGGAGAAGGCTACAGAATATCCAGGTCCCGGCCAGGGCTCTGCAGGGTCAGGCCAGCCCCATCCTCTGTGCTCCTGCAGCTGCCTCCTGGGCTGGGTGGGCATGAGGAGGTGCTACCGCAGCCTGGTTTAGAGTTTCCTCGTGCATATCAGCACACCGAGGGCTCTGAGAACTGCCAGGGTCAAAAGTGTTTGTATCCAAATTCTCCAAATGCATTTGATCATGGAATCAAGTACTAGGTAACACAAGGTCACAACTTGCATACCAATATTTTTTTTTAAGGAAGACTCTTGGTAATAACTTCTGCAGGGTTTTGATCTAAGGTGAAAATTTTAAACAAAAATACAGGAAACACATCGAGAGCATACTTTCTGGGACGGGAATGTCACCATGATGGCTCTCGGGAGGAAAGAGGTAGATACATTCCAACATTCCCAAAGACATTATGTGTGTTCTCCTCCCACAGGAAACAAGCTACACTGAGCTGGGCCTTGAAAGATGTGCTCAGGGTCAAGCTTCTTAGGGGCAGCAGGTCCCAGGGCTTTCTGGTCTCTGAAAAAATAGGATCCCTAGAAACACAATGGAACAAGCACACATGTAGAACTGCAAGGAGGGATATAACAGATGATGCATTTATGGAAAACAGTCACCTGTCTGGCATCACTCTGTTTAGAATGCACCTTTTTGGGGTTTAAATATTCAGCTTTGAATTTAGTAGAATTGGGGGAGTCCTCTAGTGAAACGCATACAGATCCTTTGCCTAGGAGACAATTATCCAAGACGAATCCTGTGAATGTCCTGCCACACTGTGGGCTGTGCCGGGGCCCATTCTGACCCTAGGAAAAAAAGTAAAGAGAGAGAGAAGAAAGTAGGTGAAGACAATGTGCTCTGAGATAAACCGAGTTTGGCACAAAGTTTCATTCCCCTGCAGGCTTCTCTTATGAAGGCCAAGAGCCACTAAATATGTCAGGAATCTGAAAATCCAAAAGACAAATAGCAGTTTTGCCCCCGCCCCCCGTAGTTCTTGTCACCTGCCAGGAGGGAGCAGTGCCAGCCAACCTGCTGGATCCCTCTGTCAGGTGCTAGATGTGGCACAGGAGCTTACCTTCCACTCCGCTCTGATCTCATTTTCTTTTCTTGTAGCTCCTGCCCACCTCTCTATCTCCTCCCCATCCCCTTGCCCAACAAAGAAGCACTGATGTTCCCAGCTGCAGACAGGCAGCATCTGCCTCCAACTTTTCTCAGGCTTACAAGACCGAGGGCCAAGGAAGAGCCCACCCAGAGCAGCTGGCGCCTGGGTGCCACACCAGCCCAGTGTAATACTGGCTTAACGTGGTGTCAACCAACAGTGGTCCCTGACCCCTGGATATCCGGGGAAAAGTCTAGCAGCAGCTCAGAGGGAGCACTGAAGGGGGGTCACTTGACCTCTAGAGCAGGAGCCTCAACAAAGCCTGAGGGTGGGAAAAGAGAGAAAGGATGAAAAGCCCAGAAGGAGGCCTGGAATACCGAAGAGGAGGAACGCGAAGGAAGAGGCCAAGTCGATGACGAGAAGTTGGCAAGGAAAGGAGGAGGAGGTGGGAAGGAGAAACGCGAACGAGGAAAGAAGAGCAGATGGGCCTCTTCCAGACAAACAGCCTCTCAGGGCTCTGAACACCGAGCCCCTCCTGGGCAAGCCCCTAGGTCTTCCAGTGAAGCCTGACCCGATGTTGAGCCAAATGGGATATCTGGGCCATGGACTAATGGAAGGCATTCAGCGCACTGGTGTGAAGATGTGAGGCTGCAACACCAGCAACGAGAGGGGAAGGACGATGGGCAATCACAAACTCTACCAATACAGAACCCAGCTTGGACAATGAGAGGAGAGGGGAAGGAGAAAGGGTGGGCTGATGGGGGGTGGAGGGGGGGTGGGGGTGGGGCGAGGAGAGAGGGGTGCGTGGAGGTGGGGGGATAGGCATAGAGGGTGAAGGGAAGCTGATGTAAAGAAGAGTCACTAAATCAAAAATACCAGCCATTGTAAATGTCAAAAGGAATGACTTTTTTTAAAAGAGAAAAATAAAGGCCGAATATAGACGTACAGCAAAGAGAAGAGGTACGGGAACTATGATAATATAACATGAGATACAACTGAGATAGATCATATTATTTGTGTTAATAAATCTAAATTTATTGCTAAAAGTGCTTTTCGGGTTGAATCACAAAGTAAGCACTAGTTTTACACTGTTTGTGAGAGATTATACTCCCATGATTCAGAGGTGATAAAAACGAGGAGGGGGACGGGGAGAAACCACACAAACACCCTGACAAGGAGAGTAGGAGTTGTGGTCTGGATGCCAAGAGAAGGAAGACACAGGCTCAAAATCCCACAGGGAGACTTGGGTTAAGGGTGGGGGCTTCCTAACTTTGTAGCCCACAGGACTAGGATGGGTGGCCACACATTCAAAGTGACCCAAGAAGTCCGGGCCTGTCCAAGGCAGCTTGATTTGCTCAGTCATGTTTAGTTTCATAGCTGTTTTGGATGGGACATTTTATTATAGAGCTTCTTACAGGACAAATAACGGCAGTGACCAGACAGAAACCATCTGTCTCTTCACCTCTATCTTCCTGTGGGAATGACTGACTTCCTCACAGAATTTCTGATAACTGCAGGTTCCCAGGGACATCACGGTCAAGTATGAAACAAATTGACTAGTCCTGTAAAAAGCTGACTGTTGTCAGGAAGTTCAACCCTCTCCGTCCTGTGAGGGTTTAGCATTTTCTTGAGTTCTCTGGAAACAGTGGCTCCCACCTGTAACTCCAGTACTTTGAGAGGCTGAGGTGGGAGGAGTGCTTGCGCTCACAAGTTCGAGACCAGTCCAGGAAACACAGCAAGACCTTGACCTCCTTGTCTCCACAAAATATAAAAACATTAGCTGTTCCCAAAAAACAACAGCAACAAAAAACCTGGGCAGATACACAGTGTCCTACAGTCCCCAAAACACTGAAAGCACCTTTCACCTGAAGAAGATGACGGAGCACATTATGACCTGTGTTTTTTATCTATGAGATTAAAATACAGGATAAAAGAAACTTACATTGAGTTTTTTAACATTCAAAGAAAAATCAAGAATGATGAAACAGACTGAATTGTTAAAATCTGTTTCCAAACTCCTTTAGACATTTTAGCAAACAGCAAAGACTCAATATCTTTTTAAACACATTTGGAAGAAACATTTCCAATGATTGCCAGCAATGCACCATGAGTTAAGTTTGGCTTTCAACTCTACTATAGGTTGATGTCCAGTGTACATGGAGAAAACTTTGAATTGCACAACATGTAACCATGTACATGGTTAAAAATAACAGTTGGTGAGTTCTTACTCTATGGGAAGAGTTTTGCATGCATTATTGAAACTAGAAAGTGGTGAGGCCGAGGACTCCATTGTCTGTGGACCTGTAGTTTATGTGTCAAGATGCTACTAGTATTCTTTTAGGTGGTGTGGGTGTTTTGGATGTCCTTGATTGCTAATTATACAAGAGGGACCAAAACAAAATCTGGAATTTCTTTTGGAGGGCAGGCCCTTGGTACTACAGGCTTCCCACACTAGGCAAGTGTTCTAGGAACCTATCAACATCAGTGTACCAGCTTGCATAGAAGTCAGGTTTTAATAAAGAACCAGATTGCTTGTCCATGGGCTCCTTATACTCAGATGTTGCCTGGGGGTCACACCCTGCCGATAATAGAGCAGAAGAAATAATACTTGCATATATTTAATTAGCACGTTAGATCCACCAGAGCTTTCTGATGGTCATTTTCACATAAGGTCTCTGCTACTCACCTCTGAAGGCTGTGGGGGTGGGGGTGGGTACTGTTACTCCTAGAAGGAGAAGGAGGTAGAGGATTTGGGCTGCTTGCTCCAGGTTCCAGGCGGAATTAGGATGAAAATTCCACTTCCTGGTGTCATTCTCAAATATACCCTGCATGAAAAAAAGAAAAAACTTGAACCCACAAGAAATTGAAAGATGGGATCAATAAAAAGTTCTTTGTTTTTGTTTTTGTTTTTTTTTGAGTTGGGGTCTCACTCTGTCGCCCAGACTGGAGTACAGAGGACACTCTCGGCCATCGCAGCCTCGACCTGCTGGGCTCCAGCAATCCTTCCGCCTCAGCCTTCCAAGTAGCTGGAACCACAGGCGCACGCGACCATGCCCGGCTGATTTTTGATTTATTGTAGAGATGAGGTCTCGCCAAGATGCCCAGGTGGGTCTGGAATCCGCGGGCTTAGGCAATCCACTCACCTCAGCCTCCCAAGGTGTGGGATTACAGGCTGAGCCACCGAGCCCGGCTAAAAGTTCTTATACATGATCTCGCTTGACAACTTGCTTGCCCTTTGACTCTTCAAGAAATCGAGACGTTAGGGTGAGATGCTAGGAGTGGGATGAAGGGGATATATTCAGAGGGATATTTTGGGGGGGTCAAGAGGAGCAGGAAGCAGGGATATCTGGAGAGATGAGGGAGAGCTGTGACAGAGGCGAGGTCCATCTCACCAACACCATGACTTTTATTTTAAACTTGCAAGGGTGAAGATGGACTCCCAGAACAAGATTCATTTCTATAATTCTGGGACAAACTCTAGAAATGTAAGAGTTGGAAGTGGCTGTTGATGGACTGTAATCCAATCCACCTAGCATTCCTCATGAGGAAGGAGTGTTCAAGGAGGTAAAGTCCATCTGCAAAGTCATTTTCAACCACTAAAGTGTGTTAAACACCTCGACACCCCAAGAACAACGGGAGAGCTTGAGGCCATTACACAACAGAGACAAATTTGGAGTTCAGTCTCCTTGATCACATTCTACTCCACTGCGCTTCTGCCAAAATTAAGGAATGGTTTCTTTCTGAAGTTTGGGTGAAGTGGACAATTTATTGATGCCATAGAGAGAAAGGCAAGGAAATGAGAAGAGTAGATGGCAAATTCCTGTGAGACAGAAAGAACAGGGAGCAGGCGAGTGTATAAACAAAGTGGCAGGTATTCCTTGTCACTGTGGCCGAGCGGCCTGCCAAGGAGAGGGAGGACTAGGTATTTGAAAGGCAGCACGGCTGAGATGGAGGCATGAACGAAGCCAGATAGACCACCAAGGGAAGTTGCAGAGACTAGCCCAGTATCAGACAGGGCGTGCAGGAGGCTTTCAGAGGAAGCAACACCTGCCAGCATGAGCACTTGGGACCTACACCTGCACCAAAACTCCTGATCCCCTTTCCAGTTCTACCCTCAGTGAAGTGTTGATTCACTCATTAAATATTTGCTGAGCATGTACTGTGTGCCAGTCCTGTAGATTTATCAGCATAATATCCAGGTCAGCCAAATCTTACCCTTGTAGAGCTTACGGTCAAGTGGAGGATGCAGTTATTAATCATATAGCTATGGCCGGGTGCAGTAGCTCAGCCTATAATCCCTGCACTTTGGGAGACTGAGGTTGGAGGACTGACTCTCACCTCTGGGGTTTGTGACCAGCCTGGGCAACTTGGTGAGACCTCGTCTCGACAGTAAATCATAAAATAAGCCAGGTGTGGTGGTGCACGCCTGTAGTTCCAGCAACCTGGAAGGTTGAGGTGGAAGGATCACCTAAGCCAGCAGGTGGAGGCTGTATTGGCCATTAGGGTGCCACTGCGCTCAAGCCTGGGTGATGGAGTGACATTCCAACTAAAATATATACATATATACCTATTCAGAGACAAGGGTAGAAAGCACCAAAAAGGAAGCATAAAATCAAGATGGTCTGACTGAGCCAGGGCACATGGGCAACAGCAATCAGGGAGGCTTCCCTGGCGCAGTGGCATTTAAGAGGGACTTAATGAACATGTGAATCTTAGCCAGTGACACGAACCACATGTCCCTGCAGAAGGAAAAGCCCTGCGTAGGAGGGACTCCACTCACTGACCACTGGACAGTGGGTCAGGGTGACTGGAACACAGGAAGGGAAGGGAAAGGGGGCTGGCAATGACCTTTTGTATTAGAGGTGTCACACTGACTTCAGAGCAATGAGAACCCATCAGAGACATGGTTGGAAGTCAGCTTTTCAAAAACCACTGCAACATGAGGGCAAATAATGCTTTGGAGTGTGTCTGAGGGAATAAGGGGAGACCAGGGTAGTTTCTACTTAGATCACCTCAGTGAAAGGTGGCGTGGGGGCTGGGCCTAGTGGGCATCTGGGAGGCAGAAGTGAGCAGGTGCAGGGAAACCTCATGAATTAGGATCAAGGGAACGTGCTGAGAGATGAGACAGGAAGGGACGTAGTGGGGGTATCAAGACAACCCCCAGGAGGATGGTGATGGCACGTCTGAGACAGGCCACACCAGAAGAGGGCAGGTTTGAGTTGGAAGGTGTGAGCACCACATTGGATCACCAAGTTGAGATGTGTGAGGCCACTTTCACTAAGGCAGCTACCAGAGGTAGGCAGTAGGCTTGCCTCAATTTGTGGATGATCAGAGGTCAACAGAGATGTGGGAAGGAACAAAATTGAATAGAAGGGGGACACAGTATCCAATCAAGGAGACCAGTCCCAAGGGTGTTAAGTGTCCAGTTGGGAGAGGGGGAATGACTAGATAGGCACAGCCTGAGGGGCGGGGGAACCAGCAGAGCCTGGGGTCACCAAGGTCAAGGACGCTGGCACCAGAGGGTCAGGTATGACAGAGACTTCTTTAAGAAGTGTCCACAGGACCTCACAGGGTGGCCTTCACAGGCTTTCTCTGACACTCCAGCCAGGTTGACAATGGCTAAACACATCTGAAAAAACAAGCCAGCAAAGGTCTGGCTAAATGAGCCCTGTTCCCTTGTGACTTGTGCACTTCCCAGGGTTTATGTTTTATATTAATAAATATGCAAAATTAGCAAGGCACACCTGCAGTCTCAGCTACGTGGGGTCAAGGATGCAATGAACCGTGATCTCACCACTGCACTCCAGCCTGGGTGACAGAGCAAACTCTGTCTCTTAAACACACACACACAAGCCCTCATCGATACTTCTCTCCGGCTTCATAAGAAATTACCCCTTCCCAAGATTTACATGTTCTGAGCAAACTAAACAGGTTTTTTTTCCTGGTGGCTGAATACTATTACTCATCCCAAGTATATATTTGTTCATAAACTATTTACTGGACATCTACTATGTGCCAGATACCTTGTAAGCACTTAATACCTCAGTGAACAAAAGAGATAAAGACACGTGCCACTGAGCATTTTATGTTCTTAAAGTGAAGGCAGATCTTAAGCAATAAAACCATTACGTCATAGAATAAAGAGTGATAACTGTCATGGAGAAAGAAAAAATAAAAGAGAGACGCGAAGTGCCAGTCAGGAAGGAGGATGGAGTCATGATTCGATGTTACGCAGAGTGGTCAGGGTCAGCCTCATTGAGAAAGTGACGTTGAGGAGAAACAGGGCTCATTTAACCTTGGGTTTCTTCCCCTCTCTCTGCATGGAAAAGCAGAATTACAGAAATGTCCAGGAGCAGCTGAATGATTCTGAGCCCACCAATATAACTGGGCACAAAACTCAGGAAGGGTGACCAGGAAGCCATCCAAGATGTGAGCCTGACTTTGCCACCAAACATGATGGTGATAAAATCAGAAACCTGGACAGGAAGTCTCTACGGGGCAGGGTTTTGAGTGGCCTTCACCAAAGCTGGAAAACACACAAGGAGTGACAAGCCCCAACAGACAGAAACCTCCAGAGCAGGCCAAGTAGGTAACAGCAGAGGCAGCCTCTGTGTCTCATTCACACTCTGATGGAGGGGAGGGACTTGCTGCCCAGAGCCAAAGAAGGCACGCTGGCAGGATTGAGGGGAGGAGAAACCCTGGTTTCTAATTCTCCTGCTGGCTGCAGCTCAAGAATTCGAAAAGGGGATTTTTGCTTTCGAGAAAATGCTGGATCTTCTGGATGGAGTTGTGTCTCCTGGTCACATTGGTTTCATCCCCGATCAATGTCAGAGCTGCCCTCTGTGGCCTGTTGCACATTGTCGGGAAGAGAAGAGATGTCTGAAG
>NW_007231471.1:0-11363 GCF_000164805.1 Carlito syrichta | reverse complement strand
AGTTTACACTCCCACCAACAGTGTAGAAGTGTTCCCTTTTCGCCACACCCTCTCCAGCAGCTGTTATTTTTTGAGTTGTTGATAATTGCCATTCTGACTGGAGTTAGGTGGTATCTCAGTGTGGTTTTGATTTGCATATCCCTGATGATTAGTGAGGTTGAACATTTCTTCATGTGTCTGTTGGCTGCTCGGATGTCTTCCTTTGAGAAGTGTCTGTTCATATCTTTTGCCCATTTTATAATGAGGTTGCACAACTGTCTATTTTCAACACAGCACCCAACTCCCTCTTTTGAAAGTTCTAGTCAACTATGCATTTCTATCTACTCTCAAGATTCTAAATCACAACTCTCAGTAATAAGTTTAATGAAAGTATAAATCTTTTTAGAATGTAGAGGAGGAAAAGAAGTTGAATAAGAAAAGACTATCACTCTTGAGAAGTGATGAAAGGAATGAGACCAGGAACACTTATAAGTTAGTTTTTATAATAGATATGTAGTTTCATGTTCAATATACCAAAGGTTTGCATGTGATTGTGTTACAGCCACCATATTTTATCCATACCGCTATATTTCTCCAAACCACAGGCCCTATAACTGAGTTACATATCTTCACTCAGAGTTGACTCTTTATCACTGACCCACAGTTCACCATGACAATTTGGCTTCCTTCAGGTGCCATTAACTCAACCAATCATGCCACTGCACGTCTGCATTCCAGGTGTTGACCCTGTTTGAATTAGTTTGCAATAAGGCCGCCTAACTCCAAAATGTCGATATCAGATAAATCTAAGGGAGAGGACTTAGGAAAATGGGAAGAAACCAGTTTCACACTTCCAAGTTACAAACCCAGTACATGCTACAGAGAACACTGCTCACTTGGACTGCACAAGGGCTTGCTACTATCCATAGAGACATCTGCCATGTGAACACAAAATGTGAGTCTTGGTTCCCTCCATGGGACTCAGCGGCAGAGTGATTTCTTAACAAATGCTGCCACTGTGGTATACAAATAGTATTGATCTCTGCAGCTGGCACTAAAACCTGAAGATGGAATATTGCATCTTTTAAAAAGTTTCATCTCTAAATCCAAGCTACCAGTTTGGTGTCAAAGACAGCAGAAGTCTTTTCTATCAATATCTTAGCTAACAGATGGGGGAAAGTCTTTGATTTACAGGAATCCAGGTAACCATGGCTTTCAGTATGCTGAGATATTTTGCTTCCTCTACTTTTAGAGTACAAAAATTACCCAACACAATGAGAAAAAAAAAGCCAGAAATCTCGTGTGAAAAGTTAGCAACCTTCACCCAAAAATTAAAAAAAAAATGTTTTAGGGTCACTGATTGTCCATCTCAATATTCTACATTGTCTGTAATTCTATGATGCTCTATAACTTCTTGCTATCAGAGTATGTTATTTTAACAACATCCTATTGCTTATGGTCGAAAAAAGGATGTGAAAATTTTGAAAGAAATTTCAGCACAGAATAAAGTGAAAATGATTTCATTTAACCCTTAGTGGGCCAGGCCATCCATTAAGCACCTCATCGCTTAAGCATTTTGACCTAGTACGCTTTTATTGTAAAGGAATAAATGGTTTAGAGTAAAAGTAATTTTATTGGTTTAGGTGACTGTCTGGAAGATTTAGTCATTCAAACAGATTAAGGGGACTTGTCTCCAATGTCCTAAGAGTGTCTATTTGGGGATCATCTTCTTCTTCTCTACGCCCTAGCATTCTTATGATTGATGCAACTGACAGCAACAGTGAGTCAGTCCACAGCAGGCATGCCTCACTAGGTCAGGTGTCACCCTTCTATAGTGTCTCGCATGCTGATGCTTAAATATCAGACTATTTGCTTTTCCTTGTTTACAGCCTGTATCTTCAACCAAAGTTCAAGTTCTATAAGAAAAGGTGATGATGTTTTGTTCATTTTGAATTTCATCCCTATATCACACAGTGCCTGAAACATAATAGGTTCCGCAAAATATTAGTTTCCTTCATGCACACAGGGAAAGGCATGCCTTTCGTGTCCTATAAAGTGAGTCACAGCTTAGCTAAGATTAAATAGAACTTTAACATGCTGCATGAACAAAGCAATAGAACAGAAATTTCAGATGGTGCCTTGTTAAACATCACAAGCCGGGCTCGGTGGCTCAGCCTGTAATCCCATGCCTTGGGAGGCTGAGGTGAGTGGATTGCCTGAGCCCGCGGGTTCGAGACCCGCCTGGGCAACTTGGCAAGACCTCATCTCTACAATAAATAAAAAAAATCAGCCAGGCGTGGTAGCACGCCTGTAGTTCCAGCTACTTGGAAGGCTGAGGCAGAAGGATCGCCGGAGCCCAGCAGGTCAAGGCTGCGGTGGCCGGGAGCGGCCACTGCACTCCAGTCTGGGTGACAGAATGAGATTCCAACTAAAAAAAAAAAAACCAACAAAAACAACAAAAAACAACAACAACAATAAAAAACAACACAAGATCCTCAGAAATATCATTTTTAAATCTCATTTTACAGAGAAGTTTGAGAAACAGACAAAAAAAAAAACTATATGATTGTCGCACATCTACCATGTTCTGAAGAAGTAATGCAAAACTACCTCCAAAGACTCTTTTCCTGCCCTGAAATAGTGGTTCACATGAGAAGACGCAACATCTTCTGGCCTCTCCCCAAATTCATTTGAAGGTTCTATGTTCTAATGAAGGGGGGAAAGAAGCATTTTTAAAAAAGGGACACATGCTTATTTTAATGAAACCATAGTAATAACAGAAGTATATAAAGTAAAAAGAGAGCCATATCCTCAAAGGGTAAGTCGATCATACTCAGTGATTTATCACAGAAACAAAGAACTGAGTTCCATATGTTCTCACTCATAAGGTGACCTTGACCAATTATAATGCTATAAGACAGCGATTGGCAGGAGTGGGAAACTGTCAGGAGAGGGAGGGTGGGACTGGCAGTTGAGGGAAACTGCTGGGGGAGGGAGGGGCACGCCTCATCAACAAGGGTACCTGCGTGATCAATGTTTATATACCTGAAATGTATATAAACATCTTTATAACAAATAAATAAATTAATATAATAAGCAAGCAAACCAGAATAAAAACAAAAAACCCAAAATGGACCCAAAAACAAACAAAAAAGAGAGTGACTGGCAGTAGTGGAAAACTGTCAGGGGAGGGGGTGGGACTGGCAGTTGAGGGAAATTGCCAGGGAAGGAGGGCATACCTCATCCGCAAGGGTACCTGCATGATCAATGTTTGTATACGTAACCCTGAACTGTACCCCACATCTTTATAGTAATTAAATAAATATGTAAAGACCATTTCTAATTAAAAAACAAAAAGTTTGACAGTTGTTCACAGACCGGAGCAGCCACTTGTGCTTTGTGTTTGTTTCCTGGACTGCTTACGTTTTCCAGACCCATATATTTTTTGATGCCTCCGCAAATGGAAGTTCTGAGTTTTATCCAAAGGACAAGGCAATTTCTCCCACGGTGCCTATGGGTGCTGTTTTAGTCAGGTCTGTGGAGAGGTAGAGTCAATAATTCAGTGCCCAGAAGTTTGACAGTGTCCCATGCTCTGAATATGCTACATGTCTATGCAAAGGATAAAGATACTTTTCTTGCATAAATCCGGTGGTCCTGATTCTGCATAAGAAAGACTTAAACATAAATACATTTAATATTTGCATATCTGTCTCTGCTGCAACCTCAACTTATTATTAGCAATTAGTGAAATATTGGAGGGAACGATGTCTCTTGTACAATGTGATAAGTGCTTTATTCAGAGGCTAGAGTTATATTTGGAATTCTACAGGAACTCTGAATAAAGGGTAAGGAATAATTCCAATTAGGTCAGGAAGTCTTAGCTGAGCAGGAATCTGAAGCCTGAGTGCAAAACCAGAAGAGTGTTCGAGGAAGCAAGACTAGCTCACGCAAATGTATAAAGATGTGGAAATACTTGTTTTGTTCAATAATTAGAAATGAGTAGCAGCCACTTATGTTGAGCCAATAAAATCTGGGTGGATGTTTCTTTCACTTCGCAGAGAAGATTTTCAGTTTGAAGAGGTCCCACTTGTCTATCTTATCTCTTAAGGTATGTGACCTTAGGGTTTTGATCAGGAATTGGTTGCCTATTCCAATTTCCGAAAGGGCGTCACCTGAGTTTTCTGAGATTCTTCTACTTTGAGGTTTTACATTTAGGTCTTTGATCCATTTAGAATTGATATTTGTAAATGGTGATAGGTAGGGGTCCCGTTTCAAACATCTGCATGTGGTCAGCCAGTTTTCCTGGTATCTTTTGCTAAATAGGTTCTCCTCTCCCCAATGGTTATTGGAGGGGGCTTTGTCAAAGGTGAGTTGGTTGAGAAATTAAGGTTTTACTTCTGGAATCTCTATCCTGTTCCATGGGTCTATATGCCAGTTTTGGTACCAATACCAGGCATTTTGTAAAGAATCTATCGAGAGAGCGAGGAGACAACCCACAAAATGGGAAAAAAAATCTGTCAACTGTATATCTGACAATGGCCTAAAATTTAGGTTCTACCAGGACCTCAAATATGCCTAAAGAAAAAAACACAAACAGCCCTATCAAAAAGTGGGCACAAGATATGAATAGACACTTCCCAGAAGAAGTCATGTGAGCAGCCAACAGATACATGAAAAAAATGCTCAGCCTCACTAATCATCAAAGAAATGCAAATTCAAACCACACCGAGATATCGCCTAACTCAAGTCAGGATGATCATTATCAGTAACTCAAAAAACAACAGATTCTGGAGAGTATGCAGGGGGAAAAGGAACACTTCTACACTGTTGGTGGGAGTGTAAACTGGTACAATCTCTGTGGAAAGCAGTACGGAGATTCCTAAAGGTTCTAAAAGTCAACCTTCCTAAGACCCAGCAATATACACAGAAAAACTCAAATCATTCTACAAAAAAGATACGTGTGCATGCATGTTTATTGCAGCATTGTTCACAGTATCAAAAACATGGAAACAACCATGCTGCCCATCAAAAGAGGACTGGATTAAAAAAAAGTGGTACATACACACAATGAAATATTACACAGCCTTAAAGAAGAACAAAGTCGTAAACTTTGCAGCAACCTGCATGGAATTAGAATCTATGATACTGAGTGATGTATCACAGAAACAAAGAACTGAGTATCACATGTTCTCACTCATAAGAGGACCTTGAACCATTCTTGTAGAACGATTGGCAGTAGCAGGAAACTGCCAGGAGGGGAGGGGGTAGGCGGGATTGGCGGTAGCAGGAATCTGCCTGGGGAAGGGGGGCACACCTCGTCAGCAAGGGCACTTGCATAATGAACATTTGTATACCTAACCCTGAATTGGACCCCACATCTTTAAAAAAAATTAAAAGCAAAAACATATGTGGTACATATACACGATGGAATACCATGCAGCCCATAAAGAAGGACACAATTATGAACTTTGCCGCAACTTGGATTTAGAGTCTATAATACTCAGCGATCAATCACAGAAACAAAGAACTGAGTTCTCACGCATAAGCGGACCCTGAACATTTATCACCATACTATAAGAGAGGGCTTGGCAGTATAGCAGGACACTGCCAAGGTGGGAGGGGGGACCATAACATGAATAAGGACACCTGCTCTCAAACTAGGTGAAGTGGGGACCAAAGGGGGACCCAAGCTTTACCTGCACAATGACCACTTATGTATCTAATCCTGAATTGCACCCCGCATCTTTAAAATAAAAAAAAAAGAAACAAAACAAACAAACAAAAAACCTGGTGGATACGATATAAATGTTGGTGCATGACAGGAAGGTGTACAAATTGTTGTGCTCCTTTAGTTCTTCATATTATGCTTAATTTCTTTGCCACTATTTCTTCATAACTTAATTTCTTCATATCCTACTCAACTGTGTCCGCCCCACCTAACTGGTGAGAAATGAGGCTGAAATCTTGTGGTGTCTCTCTCTTTCCCACTCTGTGCAATCATCTAAGAATCCTAAGTGTGTGCAACGGAGTACCAAGAAAGGGTCTGTTCCCTGAGGCCGAGCCCGTAACGGTTTTGTGTGCGGGCTTTGCAGCTTGCAGCTACTTCTGGGTGCCACTCCTATGACTGATTGGACCCTCAGGTTTGTTTGGGTTCAGATTTCTCACAGTGGCTTGACCTCAGCGTCCTTCAGAGTCCTTCCAGGATCAGCACCAGGGCTTTCCAGGGCACCGTGTATATAGTGTTTTATGTATATAGTGTCCACGGCACCCCTTGGCATCTGAGGGCCGGCATACTAGTGGGCACAGAGCAATGCCCCAGATAGAATTCTCTTCTCAACTCTCCCTTTCTCTTTCAGTCTCTCTCAGTAAGATCTCACCACCAAACATGTGTATTCATCCTGTTCCCGTAGGAGCCTGAAATATCCCCGGTGGGCACAAATCAAAAACTTTTGTGGGGAAGGATAAGAAGAGTTTCTGTTTTTCTCCCAAGTTTGCCTTTGTTTTTATGATCTGAATTCTATAATTGGGAGCTTACATTTTTTTTTTTCTGAATATGTTACTACTAGTACAGTAGGTTTGTGAAAAACTTTTGGTATAGTTGAGTTTTACTCTTTTTGGGTTTAAAAAATGACTTTGGGGCTGGGCTCAGTGGCTCAGCCTGTAATCCCAGTACTTTGGGAGGCTGAGATTAGTGGATTGCCTGAGCCCGCAGGTTCGAGACCAGCCCGGGCAACTTGGCGAGACCTCGTCTCTACGATAAATAAAAAATTAGTGAGTGTGGTAGCGATGCCTGTAGTTCTGGCTACTTGGAAGGCTGAGGCTGAAGGATCACCTGAGCCCAGCAAGTTGAGGCTGCGGTGGCCATGAGCATGCCACTGCATTCCCGTCTGGGCAACAGAGTGAGACTCCAATTAAAAAAAAAATGGCTTTAAAAATGTTCATGTTCTAATTTCCAGAATCTGTGAATATGTTAATTTTGTAGATATTATTAAGGTTACGGACCCTGAAATAGGGAGATTATCCTGGATTATCTGGGAGGACCCAGTCTAATTAAAATCAGAGAGCTTTTCTGGCTGTGGTTGGTCAAATAGAGAGAGATGTGATGATGGAAAAAGTGTTAGAGAGATTTGACACTGATGGTTTTGAAGACTGATTAAAGTGCCATTAGTCAAGGAAGATGGCAGGTTCTAGAAGCAGAAAAAGATACATAAATGGATTCTGCCCTAGAGCCCCCAGGAAGGAACATCACCTTGACTTGAACCCAGCATGACTGCTGTCAGATTTCAGACACACAAAACTACAAGATAATAAAGCTGTGCTTTTTAAACCACTAAATTTGTGGTAATCAGTTATGCCAAGAATAAAAAACAGATCCATTTTTACACAGAAGTAATTTTGATAAATTAAATAAACAAAATATTAGAAGCATTGGAATCAAGGAACCATTAAGATTTACTTAATTTAAATATTCAGAATAATTTGCATTTCATTTGAAAAATTAAGTAGCATGGAAGGGCTTCTAAGAAAAATAAGTAGTTTCCTATCTGATGACCACAAGCTTTCTCAGTCGTACTTTCCTGAAATAAACACTTTTGACTCTTGAATGCTTACTTTAGTTCCCAGTGAGTGCATTGCATCTTTTAAGGATTCGCCCACTGTCCTGTTTCTTGACTTGCTAGTGTCTGACATGATTGTCTGTTGCCTGACATGGTAGATGAAGCTTTATCCCCCTTATAGACCGTTTTCCCACCCCCTCCCAATGCAGGTCACTGTTGTTAGTCTCTCTGTTTGCTACATCTTCTTTCAGTAATGCCCTCCAACATTTCAGCCTTGACCAATCAGCCACAGCCGGCAGCTTTTGTCACTGTCCTTGTCAGAATGAAGTGTCCATGTCTCCACCAATCTTTTTACTCCTCACACAACTTGCGCAAACAACTTTCTGTCGTCTGTAATTTTATTTTCACATTTCAAAGTTACTAACATTCGAAACTCGTGCTAAAGCCAAATTTAAGCTTTGAGATTTAGATAATAATAAGCAAACAGAATATATATTATGACTTTATAAATATCACTTGTAAAAGAGCCAAGAGGCATTCTTTGACTATAGGCACTTTTTTGTGCTGCCTTTTGTTTCTTCTTGATCTTCCTATCAGCCTTTATTTGTGTCTTTCATTGTTTGCCTTTATGGAATCCCTCAGTTCTTGCAGTTCCCCATCTCGGAGGTGCCTCCTGGAGTCTATCGTCCTACTCAGGACTCGTTCTCCAGGCTTGCCCATGCTTCCAGGCTGAATTTCCCTTTGTTGCTCTCCGAAACTGGATTCTGTCTTTCTAGATCCTACATCGTCATGATTCTTGGTTCACTCCCTCGTTTTGCTAGAGTATGTACATAAATGGTTTTCCTAAAAAATGCTGTGTGTGACTTTTGCAGATAACTTCTTTCACATTTTATCGATGCTCTGATTGATTCTTGGCTAATACATTTTATTTGGGTGCTTTTGAACAAAATATACATACAGACATTTGCCCAAAGTATGTGTATAACTTAATGAGTTGCCACAAAGTTAATATGCCTGGGTAACTATCACCTAGACCAAGGGATAACACATTGCCAACACCCCATAAGCTCCCTCATGCCGCTGCACCATCTTTTCCAGAAGTAATTACTTTCTGACTTCTAGTTTTGTCTGGTTTTGCAATATAAATGGATTCATTCAGCCGGGCTCGGTGGCTCAGCCTGTTAATCCCGCGCCTTTGGGAGGCTGAGGTGAGTGGAGTGTCTGAGCCTGCGGGTTCGAGACCCGCCTGGGCAACTTGGCGAGACCTCATCTGTACAATAAATTAAAAAAAAATTAGCCGGACGTGGTAGCGTGCACCTGTAGTTCCAAGGCTCCGAAGGCTGAGGCGGAAGGATAGCCGGCGCCCAGCAGGTCGAGGCTGCGGTGGCCGGGAGCGGCCACTGCACTCCAGTCTGGGCTATAGAGTGAGACTCCAACTCAAAAAAAAAAAAAAGGATTCATTCATGATTTTCTTTTTACAGTTGATTTCTTTTATTCAACATCATGTTTGTGAACTCCATCCTTGGAGAGCACATCGCTACATTATACATCGTCACGCATTATTTACCTTGTTATAAAATATATATCGTTAGAGTGATATATCATAATTTCTGTAAGCAGTCTATTGTTAATGGACATTTGGGTCTCTAGTTTGGTACCATTAATAATAATACTAGACCGGGCTCAGTGGCTCAGCCTGTAATCCCAGCCTCTTGGGAGGCCGAGGCAAGAGGACTGCCTGAGCCCGCGGGTGTGAGACCAGCTCCGGCAACTTGGCAAGACTTTGTCTCTACAATAAATAAAAAATTAGCTGGGCATGGTAGCGCGTGCATGTAGTTCCAGCTACTTGGAAGGCTGAGGTTGAAGGATCACGGGAGCCCAGCAAGTCGACGCTGGGGTGGCCATGAGTGAGTGTGCCACTGCACTCCAGCCTGAGTGACAGAGTGAGACTCCAACTCAAAAATTAAAAAAAAAATCATATAAATGTTTCTATACATGACTTTCGTGCACATATGTATGCATTTTTTTTTAGGTATAGCCCTAAAAGTAGAAAAGCTTGATGATAGAGTCTGTGAGTGCCACACTTCATTAGATACTGACGGCTTTCAAAATGTCTGTAGAACTTGCTTTCTCACCAGCAACATAAGAGAGCACAATCTTACTTTCCTGAAGTTATTTTTTTCTGACTCATCACATTTTAAATACAAGATTGTAAATGTTTCTAATTATTTTTTCTCAATTTCATATAATGTATAGTCAATATTATATTTTTGAAGAACTTAGGACACTTAAATTTCACATCAAAAGATAACAACTAAATCATTATCAAAGGATAATAAAAGACTCGATGAATATTTTTAATATTTCAAAATAATTATAACTAAATTAGCTGGGGAAAGAGAATTTTAAAGATGCTATCAAGTAAACAGGGAGCCCATTAGGATCTTTTTGCATTGAGTAGATACCAGTTCTTTGATTGACACAATAACAAAAAGAATAGAAAGTGTCATAAAACTTTGTGTTCTTCCGAATCGTTCTTTTTGAATTTATTTAAATTTTAAGATTTCCTGTGATTAATAATGCACCCATAATTTAAATGTGTATGCTGCATAAAAGCATTGTGTGTCTTAAAAGAGCCATTTCACTGATGGATAAAATGGAGGGTTTTACTTTGTAAGGACAAGATAGGAGTTTTCTTTCTAATATACAGTGATACTGATGCTTACTTATTCCTATCCTGGGCAATATGACTAGAGTTATTTTCCTTGAGATCTAAAACAAGTATGCAAAATCAATAGTATGGAAATTCACCTTCGTAGTGATAACGTTCACTTCTATAGTACTATGCAAATGGACAAAACACCTTCATAAAATTTCTTTCACTTGACTTCAGTGTTGATCTGTAGAAAATGTGTTCACATTTATTGTTCTTGCTTTATGCAACAGCAAGGTTTAGAATGGTTAAGTGAAAACTCAAGATGGTGCATATTATGTTTGCAAACAATGAAACTAAAGCCAAGTTTCTGGTCCCTGGCTCAAGTGTTCTTTCTATTGAGTGATGTTCATTTTCTAGGAACAGATTAAAACCAGTGCCTACTTGGAAAAGCCTTAATCTATAGGAATGGACATCGGTTGCTGAATTAAAAAAAAAAAAAGCTTTGATATAACTTACAAAGTATTTTATCCCTTTTTTCTGTTTTTTTTTTAATATCCAAAACTGAAATAGAAGCAAAATGACTGATAAGGAAGAAGGTAACTTCCCGTGAGCTGATTTGTTTTCCTTTTTTTCCCCAACTATTACAGGTGCACGAAGTGGGACACTAAGCAGAGGCCTTCGGTATAACTGTGACTTGCAAAGTCACCTGGGAAGGAGGTAGACTGCACAGCCAACTAACAGCTGGGCTTCAAAGGTGCAGGAGGCAGCTGCAGCTTATCTGCAGCTGAGCCAGAGTTCTGAGTAGACCAGTGTTAGATGTGATGTAAGCACAGTCTGAATTAAGTGTATTGGGCAATGCTTGTATATCCTGTCATGCCACCCATTGTTGAAATTTAAACCTTGCAGGGAGCAGTAGATTTTTTTACATGACCAGGCAATGTACTTGAAATATTTTCCTTTTGAATTTTCCAATGCATTCCCTCTGCTAGTTTGCAGTTTGGTGCTGTTGTTTGGGTAACTTCTACAGGGACTAATGTCCCTTCCAACTCACCTCCCACAGTGAATTTTTTCCCTGTGCCAAAACCTTTGAGAGAGATAAAGAAATCATTACAAATGATGTAATGCCCATCAACTGTCACGAACACACACACACACACACACACACACACACA
>NW_007231470.1:0-17421 GCF_000164805.1 Carlito syrichta | reverse complement strand
CGCTACCACACCCGGCTAATTCTTTTGATTTATTGTAGAGATGAGGTCTCACCAAGTTGCCCAGGAGGGTCTCGAACCCACGGGCTCAAGCAATCCACTCACCTCAGTCTCCCAAGGTGTGGGATTACAGGCTGAGCCACCGAGCCCGGCTTCCATTCATATATTTTATGCTTTTGATTTACAGTTTACATCTATTTCTTGGCTGTGGTGTGCTGTGCACCGACCACTTGTAGAAGCACAAGGAAACCCATGAGAGAAGAACAGCCCTGCATGGAGAACCCTGGTTTCTATTCAAGGGGACACTGGGCATGTGATGTGTCCCTATCATTTGTACTCTGCCACTAATTTGCATTCCTTTGTATCTGTGTCCAGGGCTTCCATCACAAAGCCACAAAGGGATGCCTGGGCCCTGCACTCCAGCTGCTGCCTGGCCCTGTGGCACACATTACCAACTGCCAGCTGGCATCTCTGCCTCACAAGCAGTTCCTTCTGGCTCAACGTGTGATTTACCTCCAAGAGGTACGCAGGCTCTCAAAGGATAAGTGCTCCTATAATTCAGCCCTTCCTCTTGTTTTACTAACAAGGGACAAACTAAATGGTGTCAGTGTAATTATAATCAGTGTCAGTTAGAATGTAGGCTTGGAACATTGCTATGGTTTTGTCGGCCTGACCTCTGTGTCTCCCACACCTGGAAGCCTCCATGGCCTGGACCACACAGGTGTTCCCAACTCCTGCCCTTCTTCCATGCTTGTTTGTATTGTGGCTGCAGCTGCCAGGACCAGAGCATCAGGGTGGTGGGAATTGTGGAGGAGATTAGCGAGGAAGGTCTTGGTTTGGTCTGGCCTGTTTTGCCCTTATGTATAGGCTTGTGGAGACTTTCCTACCTTCCTTTCTCTGCTTCTTTACATTCATGCTCTTTCCAGCCCACTCCAATCTGGTGCTCACTCTTCCAAGGCTGATTTTGCTAAGGTCACGGCCATTCTTTGGGTCCCTACATCCAGTGTACACTTCTTCAGTCTGACACTGCTGAGTTCCAGGCAGACTGTGTCCCTGTCATGCCTCCTTGCTGGGTGCCCCCTCCCCATGGTTTCCTCAGGGCGTGACCCTAGGTGCGTCACAACGCTCCAATCCAAGACCTTCAGGTCTGTGGATTTTGAAGCCACAGATGTCCCCAGCCCAGGCAGCTCTTCTGAATCTAATACTCTGGGAGTTAAATACCACTTGGTATTTCCCTTAATCTCAAACCTCAAATGTCCCAAACAGAACTCATCATCTTTCACCAAAATCTGTCTCTCCCCGCAGTGTGCCCTGCCTCTATAGATGATGCACCAGATATTCCCCTCTCCTCTACTGCCTTTACTCCAGCAAACAGGTCCTGTGAAATTGGTTCCCCACAGTCTCTGAATGCCTTTTATTTGCTCCACCCCATGCCAGGGCCCTGGCAGCCATCGTGGCCTCCCCCTTGAAGTCCTGAATTGTCTCTCTCAAAGTCTCCATGGTGCATCCCTTCCTCTTTCTAACCCTGTCTCCACAGAGCAGGCCAATTTAGGTTTCAAAAATATAACAGAGCATGTATAGCTGCTACTTTTAACCTTCCATCAGATCCACAACCTCTGCATGTAAGTTTCACAACCCTTAGTTTTCTTTGCGAAGTCCTGCATGGTCACACCTGTTGGTGTGTCTAAGTCATCTCCCATCATAATCCCTCCTTACTCCATTGAGCCAATAAATCTCACATTGAACCTTCAGTATCATGAAGTGCAGGGTTTCTGTTGGGCCCTTCCTTCTGTCTTCTCACTAGCAGTTTTCTCAGTTTGGAAAACTCACATGCAAACACACACATGTACATACACACGTGTATAAAGGATTATGCATCTACATGCACATGTACAGACAGGCACACGCATGCCACACTCATCCCTTCCTGTTCCAGCTCATCCTTCAATGCTCTGCCCACAAGTAGCTCTAGGAGTGGAGACTGAGGCCTCCAGGCTCTGCCAACAGCTTGAGTTCCCCATCCATGCTCACTGCACCCCGTCTTTGCTCCAGTGCTCCTCCTAACCATGATTGTTAGTGAACCACCAGCTTCTGGTGTCACCCTCATTGGTCGCTGCCTGGTCCACAGCCTTCCACACTCTACGTCGGCTCTAGCGCACAGGCCTGGGTCTGCCTTCACCTTGCAGTGGGCTTGACACCAGACCACCCAGTGTCCCATGGAAAGACACTCAGGCTGCAGTGCCACTGGACACCAGGAAGCCTACATGCAACCCACAACTCTCAAAACTGGGAGTGGCTTAAGAGCCAACAGTAAAACAATGACCAAATCATGACGTACCATACGATGACTTCATAAACAGCCATCAGACATTTTTCTAACAGAACTTTCAGTAACCTGGGAAGATGATCACAGCATGTTGAAAAAATAAAACAAAAGTACTAAAAGCACATTTATTTAATAAACGCAAATGGAATTTATTAAATAAATGCAAATGCAAACTTTAACTGAAAAAATATATATTACTAGGTATTCATACGACATGCAAAATAACATGTCATGGATCTCAGGCACATAGATATCAAAACAAAGGTCCAAATAATATTCTTTATGTTCTTTTATATCTTTCAAATGTTTTGTAATGATCATGTATTATTTTCATGACCAGAAGAAAACATTAAAAATTTAAAGAAAACAAATGATTAAGTCCTATGCTATATCTTTCAAATTTCTCATCGCTGATGTGGACCGTATGTCATCACACCTTTGTAATCTTCACTGGTCTTTAACATTCACACCTCCACCCACATCCAAGCCTGCATGCACATTCACACCTGCCCACACCCCCACTTGTGTCTACACATGCACCCACACCCACATCTATTAATGCATCCACCCACACCTGTACCCATACCCAAACATCCTCCCTCCCACACACCCATGCAAGGCATCCTTTTGGAAACTAAACTGTCAGTGTGCCAAAGCAGCTTTTAAATATTTATATTATTATTTCTTTCTAATTTTTTTATTTTAAAGACGTGGGGTACAATTCAGGGTTAAGTATGCAAAAAGTTTCCTTATGTTATTAATATGGTATCCCTCCTAAGAAATCTATCTTCAATCCAGGATAAAATTTTTTAAGATAAAATTTTGATAACATATAACCAATACAATTATCTCAATAGTAAAGCATTAAGTAATGAAATTACAGCAATAAATAAATAGTTAAAACATAACAGAATATTTTGTGGTCATTAGAAATTGCGATTTCATACTACAGTGCGGCAAGTTCATCATTTCACTGTCCTCATTCCAAATACATAGGAATGACAAATAAAATATGAGATGAAAAAATAGAGGAGACACAGCATACATAAAAACAAAGTCCACACCTCTTTGGAGCCAAGGGAACAGATACAGCACGTGTGGAAATGGCTGAAGGTCACTGAGTGGAGCAGAACAGGAGTTTGCTGGCAGTGGCTGACTAATCATGCCCCAGGGGCTGCAGGCCACCACTGGAATTCAGGACTGGACAGGGATCCCATTCCTGAATAGAGAGAAGCTTGCAGTATCACCAATGCTTCTGACTGTTTGTGCCTATATCTGAAGGGGTCCAGTCCCTTGCAAGGGTTGTGAGATTTCCTGAAGGAAAGACAGACAGGCGAAGGATGAAAACATTATACTTGGACACCTGCTTCCTGAACAGATGACAATTTAATGTTAGTTAACACAGAGCTTTTATACCATTCGTAAAGGGGCAAGACAAAGAAAATTCCTTCACGTACATATCCTCTACAAGTTACCACCATCTAGTGGTCTTAGCAACAAACAAGCCAAGAACCCTGTAAACATTCAGACAATGAGTCTTATTCATCAGGCCAAAGATGATAGTTTTAGTCCAAAGTCCTGAATTGCGGTCCTTGAACTGTCTCCAGAAAGTTTAGCAGTAGTCTTCCTTCTGGGGCTTTATGACCTTCAGAGCTTGTAACCGCCTTTCTTGTCCAGGTGTCTCCATTACTTTTCTCTTATCCTGCAGTGCTTGTTTCTAAAGAGAACTCAAAAGAAGCTTTTAGTAATGTTTCCCAGGCCCCCAAGGTTGATTTCTGTCTTTAGCTAAGTTATCATAAAAGTGTCTGATTAGTATATTATGAGTTCAGTGAAAACCCACTCTATAAATGTTAACTTTGAGTTTTAACTATTGAATTAAGTAAAAACCTTAATGATTAATCTTTATCCTAAGTCTGTGAAGACAGTGTTATAAATCACCTACATAACTCCTAGTTAAGTGTTAGAACTTATAATGAGCTCATAATGAACTTACCATAAACTTGTACTTCTAAAAAACCTTATGTCTAAACACTAAACTGCATAATCCTAAATCAAAGAAGGAGTGAATATACTTATATCATTTTTTACTCAAGCAATATCTAGTAACTTATAACCAAGAGAAAGAAAGCATTCTTGATGTGCTTCAGAGTTTAACCCTTGCATATGTTAGAAAAGACCAAACGGCATAGTGGGAAATGGAAAAATAAACCATGACATTTCCAGGTTAGCTGTGAGTACTTCACATAAACATGCCATCTTCTTCTTCCACGACTGCATAGAATTTCTTCGGCGGTACCAAACAGCAAAGATGGAAGACAGAAGGGCCTCAGCTGCCTGGACTCGCTTTGTGGCCGGGGGGGGTCCTCAGCGCACCTGGACTTTGTCAGTCAGGTAGGCCTCCAAGGCTGGCTCCCAACATGTATCTAATGGAAAACTACAACCTGAGCAGGGAAGAAAAATCTGGCACTGTCCAGAACTGAGCCCACTCCCAGTGAGGGCAGTCACTGAATCTATAGTGACCCCAATGACTTCATGTGACAGGTCTTAGGCTGGATTTGGCCCAGGGACCTCAACTGTGACAATTAACAAACTACTGATCATGGTGGAAAGCAAGGAGGTTTATTGAGCAATGCTTTTCTCTTTCAAGACCCACAAACACAAAACTCCAAGAAACATGCAGAAACCGAGTGTTGAGAAATTCAGGCAATTAAATCAATTACTCTGAAAATGGATTTTCTCCAGATACAATAAAAAGAAAACAAAATGAAAAAGACTAATTCAGAATGTTTGTGATCATAAAAGGTATAAAGAAAAAATCATGCATTGTAAAAGACAAAAAGTTATAAAATAAAAAGAACAACTTAAAACAAAACAAAGTAGCTATGAAAAAAATAACCCAACTGGAAATTTTGAAAATGTAACCTAGAGAAATGGAAAATGCATAGAATACACACTAAATTTGAACATGTAAAAACAATAATTCTTTTAAATATCCAACATAAAAACCAAAGGGTTCAAATATGGGGGGAAAAAAGCAGTTTTAAAGAAACAGAGTATATTAAAATCTCCAAACATACACAACACTTGAAGTTCCAAAAGAAAAAAACAGAGGACAGTGTGGACAATTACTATAGGATATAACATCCAAAAAATTTTCAAAATTGAAGAAATATGTGAGTCCTCAGATTTAAAGTACAGTTTTAGTATCTATCAGGATACAAATACACAATGCACTATAGGAAATCTACAGACCATCAAGGATGTCAAAATTATGTAAAAAATTTCCAGAGAGGTTTATCTTTTGAGGAATTATTTTCCAAGAGAAGAAAATTGGATGGATAAAGGACTTATCAATGGCAACAAAAGAAACCTAAATATGCTGAAGATGTATCTTCAAAGTACTGTGAAAAAAAAATTGTCAACCTTGAATTCTGTACTCAGATAAATATTATTCAGGAGTAGAAGGGAAAAAAAGGAAATTTTCAGATAAACAAAGGCTAAAAATCTACCACTCAAAGACCCTCATCAAAAAAACTGTTAGAAGTCTTACTTCAGCAAGAATAAAAGCAAGCCCAGAGGGAAGAAGTGCATGCAAGAAATATTGATAAAATACATTGGTAAATTTAATTGACAATAAAAAATAATAAGTACATCTGCCTTTTACAGTGAACTCAACCTTAGATGACAGTAAAAGGAAACATGGGTGTGGGACAGGAAGTTAGTACACAAGGTAGTTAAAATGTGCCAAAGTGCTGATCTTATTTAGGAGCTAGATATAAATATGTAATAATTTGAATGTACAAATTTATATTGTTTTAAAATAAAATGTAAATGTTTAGAGGTAACCATGGGAATAGAGATATTACCTGTAGCTTCCAAACCAGTAGAGAAAAGCAAACTATATAGAAAGAATTTTAAATTCTTCAGAGATAATAGAGGGAGAAAAGATACAAAGGTAAATATTAATAAATAAAGTCTAGAAAGTAAGATGGTCAAATTTCTACATATGTTCTTTATTGCAAAGAACATAATAGGTTAAACTTATTAAAGACAGAATCAACTATATTTAAAAATATAAAAACTGTATGCTCTTTATAGGAAATAGACCTAAAAAAGTGAATCAAAAAAGAGATAGAAAAACATGTCAGAGAAATACTAACTGAAAGAAAATGGTTGCAGTATTGATGTAAAAATACAACAATTGAAGGTAATAAAAGGCCTTATAACAAAAACAATCCATCAGCTTCAATTAATTTAATTAGACATTTCAATCAATTTATTTAGAATGCAAAAATAAAGCATTCTGAAAATGGAAAGAATTATTAAACAAACCAGAGTTTAAAGAGAAAAATCATAATACAGCCATGCTATTATTAATATTTGCAATGAGGGAACATGATATTAGTGCATAGAAATGCTTGTAGGATGTATCTAAAGCAGTACTTGGAGGTAAATTTATAGCCCTATATACATCTATTAAAAGAAAAATATTGAAATAAATTAAAAAGAAATAGAAGAAAGGAATAGTAATATCAATAGCAAATGTAACTGAAATAAAGCAAATAGATCAAAGGATGGTTCTTTAATAAAAACAAATTCAGTCAAAAAAACTAATAATAGCAACAAAAATTTGACAAGTATAAGCAGAAGAAAAATAATTTTTAAAATGTAAATTATAAAGACATTGAGAATGGAAAGGAAAATTTGAAAAGCTACATAAAATGTACAACTTTCTAGAAAATAATATCAGTACTCATATTAATAAAATGTTTTACTAATAAAATATAGAAAATCTGTATAAACCTTTAATCACTAAATAAATTGAATTATTAGTCAAAAGTCTAATGCCCAATATGGTTTTAGAGATAAAGGTAGTCTTACAGGTGAGATTTTGCCAACTCTGAGAACAATCTCCACTTTATACAGTCATAAAGGACTAGAAAACAATTGAACATTAACTCAACTCAGTTTTTCACTACAAATGCAAACTAATGGCATGTTAATACATATCATATACAACATGAACAAATTAACAGGAAAAAAGACATTGTTCACATGATCATTATAGTAGATTCATAACAGCGTAGAATAAACCCAATGCTCATCTTAAGCAAAGGAACAGCCATCAACTGAGGAGGCATAGAAGGAAACTTTCCTAACCTAAATCAGAGTGTTTGTCCCCAGCACACAGCCAGCAGGATCCTCAAGAACAACACATGACAAGCATTTCTTCATAGTTGCTTATTTTTAAAAAAAATTCTATTTTGAAGATGTGGGGTAAAATTCAGGGTTAGGTATACAAATACTCATTATGCAGGTACCCTTGCTGATGAGGTGTACTCTTCCCTCCCCTGGCAGTTTCCCACTACTGCCAATTCCTTTCTTATAGTATTATGATAATTGTTCAAGGTCTTCTTATGAGTGAGAACATATGGTACTCAGTTCTTTGTTTCTGGGATAGATCACTCAGTATTCTAGCCTCTAAGTCCATCCAAGGTGCTGTGAAGTTCATAATTTTGTCCTTCTTTCTGACTAATATTTCATCATGTATATGTACCACATTTTTTTAATCCGGTCCTCTTTGGATGGGTAGCATGGTTGGTACCTTATTTTTGTTTTTGTACATAATGCTATAATAAACATGCATGTGCAGATATCTTTTTCATAGAGTGATTTGCGATCCTCCAGGTATATTCCCAGTAGGGGGATTGTGGGGTCATACAGAAGATTGATTTTTAGGTCTTCTAGGAATCACCAATCTGTTTTCTACAGAAATTGCACTGGTTGCAAAGAAAGAACACCCTAGGTCTTCAGCACTGTGCTTGGTGCCTAGGCCAATGTAAGGAGACAATAACATAGAACTTAAAAATGTAAGAAATAAGCAAGAGACCAGTATTTGCAGATAGTACATCTATGTGAAATGGCAATTCATGAGAGAAAATTGAATGTTTAGTAATCATGGGAAATAATTCATAACCTAATAAATGTGAATCAAAGTGAAACACTGCCTTGCATACCAAATTGTCAAATATCTTAGTAACAGAAATCAGTGCTGGTCAGTGAATATCAAGATAGCATTCTAGTTCTCTTCTGTCCAGTAGTTTCTCAAAATGGTGTGACTTTTCTGAAAAGTAACATATATATATATATTCATGTACATTTTATATATTTACATTTGTAAAATCTGTATTAATTTTCATGTGTAGGTTAGTGGAAATGTAAAATTTCGTGTCTGAAAGCTTGGGCACTCATGTCATGGCACATAGTAGGCACTTAGCAAGCACTTGCTAGGTAAATAAAAGAAATGTGTACAAAATATTCATGAGATTAGGATGTATTTGCAATTTTTGCTGCCCCTATGTCCCCAGTGTGTGGTTGGTCTTGTATAAATGTGATTGGCAGGAGTTAGTTGGTTCAAGGTCAGGCAGCTAAAGAGTGAGGAGGGGGCTGTAGCCCAGGTATGTCCACATGTAAAGCTGAAGCCCTTATTTAGGAGGGTCTATTAGATATGACAATGTGGCGATTGACAGGGCCAGACAGGTAGGCAGGGACCAGGCAAAGCATGAAGGTTTTTAGTGCCCTCAGCTAAGGAGTTTGGGCTTTATTTAAGAACTCTCCAGTGTGGAGGGGGGATGGAGCAGATTCATAGGCTCAAGTGTGGTAGAAGGTGCTAGGAATCATTTGAATTTAACAAGTGCAAACAGAGAATAATATGATCCCTTTCTTGACCGTAGGGGGAGGGATGGATGCACTGGTGGAGCATGGGGATTTTTAGGGCAGGGAAACTTCTGGATGATGTGATGATGGTGGCAGATACAGATTATTATGCATTTTTCAAAATTCATAGACTGCACAACACAAAGAGGGAAACCTAATGCAGACTCTGGGCTTTACTTCATAATAATGTGCCAATACTGGTTCATTGATTTTAACAAACGTCCCATGCTCATGCAAGATGTTAATTACAGGTGACACGTGGGAGGAGGCTGAGGGAGTGTATGGGAACTCCTTACATTCTAATCATTTTTCTGTAAACCTAGTCTTTAAAAAAAAAATCTATTAATTTTTTGTAAAGTGTCATTGTGGTGATAAAGGAGAGGCTGATGGGGTGTCAAGTGGAGACAGTGGTGACATTTTTATCTCTTATGCCAGGGTCACTCCAAGCTAACCCAGACTTTTGTCCCAGGGGAGTGCATTCTATCTTGCTGCTCTGGAGTGCACTTGGAGTGGGGCAGGGGGTGAAGCCTGCAAGCTCTTTCTGATGCTTTGCCTGGGGAATTGGGAGGAGATTGGTGAGCTTTTTATAGGGCACTTAAGGAAGGCTCTTGAGATGGGGTCTTTGCCAAGGCTTGGGCTTGGCTAACCCTCCCCACCATGAGGGCTACCTGGGGAGGATAGCACAGCCATTTTCTGAGTATAAAAGCAAGAAGCACTGCCTTGTGGCTTTGTGTGTGACCTTTACCCTGGGACAATGGAACTAAGATGGTTTTTATAAGGACCAGAAGCAGCTTTGGCAAGTGGAATAGGGCAGGCTGCACATTGGGAACTTTGTCCTAAATGCTTAAAGAAAGAACAGTGCCCCAAATCACTGACATGAGGATCTCTCCTGCCAGATATAAAGACCTGGTTTTAACAGGCATCATCAGTCTTTCAACGATTAGAAAGAAGATGCAGAGTTCTAGAGAAGTTCACCTTCACTTTAATGTTCTCAAGGGCAGGAGATTTCTTCCAGGCAAGTGGAAGGATAGGTTCATAGGAGCTGTAGGTCAGGGATCTCTGCCCCTAGTTCCAAGTTTCCCTGGAGAATATCTTAGAAGACTTTGCACTATAGTTATTCATATTTTTTACAGTTAAAAAAAAGAAAAATAAAAGCAGGAATGGATGGATATTTGTACATTACATGTCATTCATTATTCCAAATGCAATTTTAATCAGTTTGATATGACAGCATCTTAATATTCTCAATAATGGCACTGGTAACTTTAAATATTAAAATCTACATTAGGGATTCCCCTGTCTATGTAGAAACTGCAGTATCTGCATTATGGACTGTGAGTTTGACCCAGTCACTACTTTCTGAACTCAATTTTAGATGATCCTACTGCTGGCTACCAAGCCCCCAGCAAATGCCAGGGAGGTTAGTGGTAAACAAGACCCTGACACATCAAAATTAAATGTTCCTAATTATCAACTTCACACAAATCCTCATTGTGCAGAAGAGGTAATTCCTCGCTATGTATTTGTGACACTCAGAGAAGGTTTTAGGACACACAGTATTACCATATTTTTTTTCGTCTTGGGTTCTCTTAGGACATCATATGAAGTCCCTATCCTTAATTTTAATTGCATAGGCTGCATTCTTAATTAAAAACTGTACAAATGGATTTTATGTGATGCCAAAAGAAATCCAAGTTCATTAGTTATAAAACCTTTTAAAAATTGGTGCAAATATGTGAATTTCTTAAAAGTTTGAACTCAAAGTCCTCATTTTATGTCTAGCTGTTTTTAATATAGAGAATAATGAAGTCAACATAAATTAAGGTTTTTTTCCCCGCTTTTTATGGGGGAGTTGGTTTCTATCATTCTGATTTTACATTTTTCCTTATAGAATGAGATTCATTTTAAATTCAAATACTTTAGAGATTGGTAGAAGGGGGAAATTCTTATTGACATTTTCTCCCTGGGTTTTACAAATGAAAGTTCATAAACCCTCTAATAATTTTTCTGATTAAGTCACAATTATATCATCTTCAATGGCAATAGAAATCAAACTTGCCAACTTATAGAATATAGAGGACCCTTCTTTAAATACACAAGATTTACTCATTCTTGTACATTTATAATTTTCTAATTTAAATAATCTTAATCCAAAATGTTGTCAAAGCTACTCTTGCATTTTTAAAGCAGCTAAGCTCAAATAGACGATGTGACTGTTTTCTCTTGTCTTAGTTCAATTTTATTAAGCAGGATGCCTTTCATACAATAAAGACATATTAGTTGAGCATGCAGGTGCTAGTTCTTAGTCAAAATAATGAAACATCTCTCATAGATTGAGTCAATGTGGGCAACTGAGTGTATGGACCTTAGTCATGACTAAATTACTGCTCAGTGTTTATTTGGGGGAAAAAAATACAGCTCTCTAATTTTTGTTATAACAATAAAAATGTGCACATCTATACAAGGATAGAGCTGTGCTATCCTTTTGCTAGCTGCAGGCCATATAAATGGCTATTTGTGTTTGTTAAAAGTAAATAACATATCAGTCATGCTTCCAGTACTCAGTAGCCAGGCCACTGTGGCAGAAGGTTCTATAAGGCATTTCATACAAATATGTGAGTCCCTCTCTTATTTGTCCCTCTATCTAGGCTCATGTCACTTCTACTTTACTCTCCAAAAAAATTAAAAGCCTAAAAGTCATTCGGTTCCTTGGAACCACACCTCACACCCTGTCTTCCCCAGGAAGTAACCTCTGATCTCTCTAGTTAGAAGTCATCTACCCACCCCTGTCTACCCACAGCTCTTTGCCATAGAGCATGTTCTAAGGCCCTGCTGTTTCCAGGATATAAGGTCCTTGAAAGCAGGTTCTTCTTTTATATCCCCAACCTCTCTGGGGCACCTCATTGAAGAGGGAAGCATTCATGAAACTTTTTTTTTTTTTTAGTTAGAGTCTCACTCTGTTGTCCAGGCTGGAGTGCAGTGGCATGCTTATGGCCACCCCAGCATCGACCTGCTGGGCTCCGGCAGTCCTTCCTCCTTAGTTGTTCAAGTAGCCGGAACTATAGGCACTCGCTACCATGCCTGGCTAACTTTTTAAAAATTTATTTATTGTAGTGATGAGGTCTCACCAAGTAGCCTGGGCTGGTCTTGAACCCATGGGCTCAGGCAATCCACTCTCCTTGGCCTCCCAAATTTCTGGGATGACAGGCTGAGCCACCAAGCCTAGCCAGGAAACATATTTTTAAGGGAGACTCATAAACTCTATCTATAAGAATGAAAGCTTGTTTCTCCCCAGTAGCTAAGAGTGAGCTATGTTAGACACACCAGAAGTCTATAGGTGTGACTCATGTGTGACGGATAACAGCTGGCCCTACTCATGTTGTGAAATGGTTTCAGGTTAACAGAGAAGGCCAGGTGCTGTGCCCCACCTTACACTCTCAAGAAAGTCCTGAAATGTTAGGGTAACTAACACTCAAGTAATTTGATGGCAAATGGCTAATGATCACTGGCTTCTAGGCAACCAAGTGTGAGTTTTCTATGACTTCAGAGATGAAAGAAGGTCTAGCAGGAAAAATGAAAGAATTAGAAAGTTCTGATCAGAGACTGAAAAGATGAGTAAAATAATTGAACTTGTGAGTAACCAGTGCACTCTGTACCCACACTCTTTCCCCACACTTCTAGAATCTCAAAGGGATTGCCCCATGTATTGGTCAGTCATTGCCACATGACAAAAAGCTCCAGCAGTCAGCCTCAAAGAACAACCATTTTTTTCTTACTCAAAGTCTTTGATTTAAATAAGTGGTCTAGGTGCTCTGGGCTGGGTTGGGCTGATCTCAGCTGGGCTTGCTCTTGTGTCTGAAGGCAACTAACAGGTGGGCCAGGACAGCTGTGGCTCGGCTTTGCCACACAGGTCTCTCATCCTCCAGCAGACTAGTCTAGATGAGTTTTCACAGTGAAATAAGACAGCTGGAAGATACTTGCAAGGCCTTTCAAGAAATAAGGCTGAAAACTGGCCTGTCACTTCTGTTGTATTCTATGAGCCAACAAAAGTTATGAGGTTCCCCGGAGAGAACAGGTGGGGAAGTAGATGGAAGGTGCTGCAAAGTCATCTTGCAAAGGCACAGACACAATGAGAATGGAAGGATGCAGTATTTTTTTTTCCACCATGACAGCTTAATTGGGAATAATTCACTTACCATACTATTTACCCATTTAAAGGGTACAATTTAATGGTTTGGGGTATATTCACAGAGTTGTGCAACCACCACCACAATCAATTTTAGAATATTTCCTTAACCCCAGAAAGAAACTCCATACCCATCAGCAATCGTTTCCACTTCTCTTCAATCCTTCCCCCACCCTAGTCCCAGGCAACCGGCAACCACTAATCTACTTCCCAACTCTATGGATTTGAAGATTGTGGCTATTTTTGCAATGGAGCTAACCACACATCTCCTTCCCAAGGATCGGCATAAAATATGCTATTTTAAGAACAGCAGGACACTGGACTGGTGGAAGAAATGATTTAATTTTTACCTCTGCTACACCAGTGAAGGTCAGGATAATTAGTGGGTTATGGCAGTCAGAGCCTCAACCCCAATATCAGATTTCCTGGACATCATTTGAAGTGCTGTCTTCCACCAGAACCTCGGTGGAGGTGGTTCCCTGGGAGTTTCCTAGGCATAGGCAGTTGGCCTCAAGCAGGGAAGTTCTGGCTTGAAATTTGATGTAAAAGTTGCAATAACTTCTAGGTTAAGAGAAGTTCAACTGTGTTTTCTCCCAATTTTTTTCCTTTCCTTTTGTTCTTCTCCATCTGCAAATGGAACTAGGAGTGTTGAAATGTTTCAAGGAAAATAAAAGATACTCTCATGGTATTTTGGATCCAAGCAGAAGCAGAAAGTGCCAAGGGATCTCATGGGAGAAGCTCTTAATGATTTTCAGTTGAATTTTTACAGGTCCATGAAGTTAGGATAGTTAAACAAACTTTGGATAAATGCTGCTGGCTTTTTATTCAGTTATGAAATAACCCTTCAATTCTTTTGAGGTTCAGCCATCAGCTCTTTCTACAGAGTCTAAAAACAAAATGTTTCAATATAATTGGAATACAGTGTTCAGAAAATGTAATAAAGTGGGAAATAAGAACACAGCATTTTATTTAATAAAATTATTTAAAGACTTCTTCTTGAATTTTGTGTACACAGAAATTCATTTGAGTCAAGTTGAGCAAATAAGCAAATTAGATAGGCTGGTCCCTGACTTAATTCCACAGCATTTCAGAATTCAAAACTTTCAGCCCCATTGGCCTTGTCTGCCTGTGGATTTCAAATGTCTCACCATGAAGAACAGCCAGGAGAAAACTGTAAATTTGATCCAGCATGCAAAGGAAACAGTGGAAGATTTGCATGATCGTGGATCCTACAAAGCTGCTGGAATGAAATGTGGTCTTATGAATATCATCGAGATTGTCTTCCAAACTCATCCCCTCACTTTCTTTCTGCTTCAAGGAGAGGACAGCTGGAACCAGACAAACTCAGAGACATTACATCAGGGAGAAAGGGGGGGTAGAGACAGAGAGAGAGAGAGGAGAGAGAGAAAGAGACAGAGAAAGGGGTGGGGGTGAGAGGGAGGAGGAAGAGAAAGAGGAGGAGGAAGAGGGAGGGCTTAACTAATTGCTCAGCACAACAAATTACATTCCTAACTATTTTTTCCAGAACTATTAAAGAAATGGAGTAGGGAGGATAGAAAAGTCAAGAGGAAGCCTCAATACAGCACCTTTAAGCCTTTGTCTGCTTAAAAACAAGCAAAGTCCCAGAACACAGGGAAATGAGCACTAGGCCCCTTTGCCAAACCAACCTGTAAAGTTTTTGTTTCTTCCAAGGTGCCACAAAGCGTGAAAGGAAAAGCAATGATAAGCTGGAGTGTCATTCTTCTCAGATCTTTCTTTTGCTGTTGACTTTGATTCCAGCTCCACAGCCTGCCTTCTATGGCTTTACGTTCCTTTCCCATGCTATTTTGGTGCCACGAATGCAGTTTATTACCTGGTAGCAGGCTTGTAGCAAGTGGTCCAGGTAACAATGTACACAGGATGCATTTGCATGGGTTCCTTCACACCCTGAAAGCAACATCTTGTTTTGGACTTCCCTGTTTCAAAGACTTACTCGAGAATATTTTGCAGCATCTTGGAACTACAAGAGTTCTTGAGGACTTGCAGAGTGTAATTACGAAGCCATGTGCCAAAAAGCAAACACATGCAAGACACAGGCCTTCTTGATTTGTCCTAGAATAGTAAACTTTACCAAGAAATGTTAGACCCCTCTAAATATATCTTGGCTCCATTTCCAGGAAGAGGAATACTAGAAAAAGCTAAATAGTTAAGGATCATATTTTTTTAACCCCTTCTCCCAAGGTTTTAGTAACAAAAACAAATAAACACCACACAGCAAGGTTTGCTCATCTGTTCTTGCGCTCTTTCTAGCCACCGACCCCACTTTCTCCTGCAACTGCCAACCTCACGGGTCTTTGATCTTTCAAATCCACACTTGAGGTCTGATATTTGAGTACCTGTGATTTCCAGGCTGTGTGCCCCTCATGGAGAGTACTTAGGTGAGCAGGACACACTCACTTTCTCCAGGCACCCCCTAAGCCAGCAAGAGAAATCGCAATCTTATGTGAGAATTTCTCACTGGAGGTATGCACTCAAGTTACCTGGCACCTAGAGAAGGAAAGTTCTGGCTTGGATGGGGGAAGTCAGAGATGATATCAGGGGTGAGGGGTGATATTTTGACAGGATATTAAATACTGGGTTACAGTTTTCAGGGCAGAGAAAAGATAAGAAGGTGTTCTAGAAACAGGAACACTTGGCAGCAAGTGAAGAGCATGTGTCTTGGCAGCTTACACTGTGCTCAGGAGAAAGATATGGTCCTACGAGCTGCTGTTCAGCAGCTGTTGTGCAAGAGAACAAATCCAAAACAGCCATATGCATAATGCCTCATCAGGCCACAATAATGAGTCAGCCTCATGGACCCTGCATGGTGCTGAGGGAAGGCTGGAAGATGACACAAGAAGTGGCAGGACCAGGGCAAGAGCATCTGCTGAGAAACCACTGCAATCATCCAAGCAAGGAAGCGTCAGTTCTGCAGGCTTCATAGGTGAATGGGCGTATCTTGGGCACCAGTTGATGCTTAGAGAAGGTCTCAAAGGAAAAAGTCAAAGATTTCTGAAAGGTCTAGATGCCACATCAGAGAGTTAATAGCATCAATTCAGAGTTAATAGCATCAATTCAGTTAATAGCAAGCACCATGGATAAACTGTCGGGGCAAAGGATGAGAACTGAAGAGAAAATGACTCCAGGCTGGGATGTTCTTTGTCAAGGTGCCTGTACGATCCATCTACATTGCATTATCTAGGATATCACTGGAAATACAAAAATGATTTGGACTGGGGTTTGGGGAGAGAAATGAGATTTGTGAGCAGGAGAGGCACAATTGAAAGTCTTGGAGAGAGTGAGACAACCTACAGCCATTTTACAAAGGAAGGGACCAGAACATATGAGGTCAAAGAGGTTCTCAGGGGCAATAACAGGGCATGCCACTCCAAGGATTCACAAATATTAACTGCCCATCTTTATTATGCCAGCTTACATATGTCCTATCTGCTTCTCATGCCATCAGAGACTTTCCATAGTGCCACTTCTTTGTCCTCTGCTCCTCAAAAGCACAAGACAGGATCTCAGAAGAATGCATTTCTTTGGGCAATCTATGTTTCTTGAATAAACTTATTTGCTGACTTGTATGTGCCATAAGACACAGACCCTGTCCTCATCCCCACCCACCCTCTCTTGACAAAGAGCCGAAAGGTTTATATATGCTGGGAGGAGATGACAAACCTCAAATCAATACATGCAGTCAATTGTCACAAGCCATCTGTAACAGTGAGCATTGACTGATTCCTTTGGTCACTCACAGAAGAGAATTTTAAGGGTAGAGAATGAGAGACAAAGAGTAGAAAACAGGGAGGGCTTCACAGGGGAAGTAGAACTTGAGTAATCCCTGAAGGTAGAAACTCAACAGGCATGCAGGGGCAGCAGGATCAGAGAAAGAGGGCTCCTACAGCCTGGCTTAGTCAGGAGTAGGAGGTAGGGCCGAGAGAAAGGCTGGGAATATGCTCAGGGCCCAGGTTAAGAAGTGCATTTATGCTAGAAAAAGGAATTTGGACTCTGTATTGTAATCAAGGTGGAAATACCAAATGATTCGGCAAGGGGGTAACATAATGTGATCGGTTTTGCAGTTGTGAAAGGTCATTTTGGCAGCCAGTAGGGGCAGATTTGGAGGCATCTCAGATTTCTAGATGGCAGACCATCAGAAGGTGGTTTGCACTATGGG
>NW_007231469.1:0-8571 GCF_000164805.1 Carlito syrichta | reverse complement strand
CATTACCTGAGAAGGATGGTTTTTTCATTTTATTTTATTTTAGTTTAGTTTTTATTTTAAAGATGTGGGGTCCAATTTGGGCTTTGGTATACAAATGTTCATTATGTAGCTACCCTTGCTGATGAGGTGTGCCTCTCCCTTCCCTGGCAGTTTCCTTCAACTGCCAATCCCAGCCTCCTTCCCTTGGCAGTTTCCCACTACTGCCAATTCCTTTCTTAAAATATTATGACAATTGGATGGGTGCTTTGAAAGCAGAAATGAACTGTGTACTAAAGAGAAATTGCTCCTATTGTTAAAATTTTGCTGAGAACCCATTGGGAATATAAAAGGACAAATAAAATTAGAAAATAAATTCTAAAGAAGAAAAAAGACATGTGGTAGATGGATCAAATAAAGAAAAAGGTAACAAAGGTCCTGGGATTTTTTAAGTTTGTATATTATGAATGCACACAAATTACATTTCTTTTCAGCTGGAGATAGAATTACCTGATGAAGAAGTTTCCCTTGAGAGGAAGGCTCACCAGCAACATGAAGATGAATTTGTGGTTTGGAGTTTCATCTAGCATCTGTTTGAAGACTGGCATCTCCTGTCACCAAGTAAAATGACCTCTTTTAAATGAGTTCTTATGCTTAAATATGTACCTGCAGAATCCATTTTATGTTAAAATATATTGTTGCCTTGTTACTTATTAGTTAGCTGTAGGTTGCAAAACATATTTTCTGATAATTCAAAACCTTTGTTTGAGGTATGAGTGCCATTGTCAAGACTGCCAATTTCAACAAGAGTTAAATGACATAAGAAATGTTAGCTCTATGTAAATGGAATATTTGAATCTCATCATTTTATATTTCTTTCATCATCATATTTCTTTCAAAACTATTGGTTTATGACCAGACACTATCACGTTTAATGAGGGATGAGGAATTGCAAGTCACTATATTTATAGAGTCTCACTCTGTTACCCAGGCTGGAGTGCAGTGAGATGCTTACAGCCACTGTAGCCATGAACTGGCAATCCTTCTGCCTAAGCCTTCCAAGGCACACACCACCATGTTTGGCTAATTGTTTTATTTATTGTAGAGACCAGGTCTTGCCAAGTTACCCAGACTGGTCTCAAACCCCTGGATTCAGGCAATCCTCACACCTCTACCTGCCAAAGTGCTGGGATTTCAGGAATGAGCCACAGTGACTAGCCTGTACTCTTTTAAAAACAGTCATTTAGTCAGCCACTGGAGAAATTGATTGATTACCTGCTATAAGCCAGACACGATTTAAGGCATTGAACAGGTATCAGAGAACAAAGCAGACAAAAATTTTCCAGGATTTTACAGTTTAATGGTAAGTGATGGAATGGTATATACAATTTAACATTTATCATGATAAACCATTATCATGCTAAAGAAGTAAATTATGTAGCATATTAGAAGGTTCAAAGTACTCAGGGAGAAATAGTCCTTGGTAAAGGGAATCAGGTTGAGGATCAGCAGTGAAAAGTACACTGAGGCAACTGCAACTTCAAATAGTGTGGTCATGGAAACCCTCACTGGAAAGGTAAGATCTGAGAAAGGAGTTGAAGGAGGAAAGAAGAGCATTCAGGCAGAAAATGGCAAGTGCAGAGGCCCTGAGCCAGGAGCTTGCTGTATTCAAGGGGCACAAAGGTGGCTCCGTTTGACTGGAGTGAAGTGAATGGGAGGGGTCATAGCAGTAGGTCATGTAGTGCAAGAGTCACCAACCAGTGCAGTCTGTTTTTGTGAATAAAGTTTTGTTGGAAGATAGACTTGCCCTTTAGTTTATATGTTTACTGTGGCTGCTTTTATGCTGCAACTACAGAGTGGAATCGTTGAGACAAAGGCAGCCTAACCCACAGACACTAGCATACTTATTTTTGACCATTTTGTTTTTTTGAGCTGGAGTCTCATTCTGTCACCCAGGCTGGAGTGCAGTGGCATGCTCTCAACTACTGCAGCCTTGACCTGCTGGGTTCAGGCAATCCTTCCACCTTAACATTCCAGATAGCTGGAACTTCAGGCATGTGCCACTATGGCTGGCTGATTTTTTTTATTAATTGTAGAGACGAGGTCTCTCCAAGTTGCTCAGGCAGGTCCCAAACCCCTGAGCTCAGGCAATCCATTTGAAATCACCACCCAATGTTCTGGGATTACAGGAGTGAGCCACTACTCCTGACTTACTGTTTGTTTTTTATAAGAAATTCTTGGATAGGCAATAGACCCCTGGGATAGGTAGTGCCTATGATTGCTGATAAATGGTAAATATAAAACTCCAAAATCCAGGACAATTAGGAAAAAACTAAAGCAAATACATATAGGAAGTTAGTATACTACAAGATGATTATTTTAAATCTGTGGGACAGATTATTAAATAAATCATGATACAGTGATTTGGGGGGTATGAATAAATAATTTCTCTGAATGAATTCTCAGAGTGGCAAAAGTAGATGTCTCTTTGGAAGAGGGGAAGTGGGTGGCTTTAAAATGTGGGGGAAAGGGTGAGTTTCCCCTTTTATATCTTTCTACTGTTCTACCATGTGAATCTATTACCTCTGAGGTCTAAATGCCTCAGTCAAATCCCAGCTCTTACTTTCTAGCTCTTAATTGTGTGCAAATTCTCAATACACTCTACCTCCCAATCTGTGACATGGGGTGGATTTAGCCAGATGATGCCTTGCACAGAATAAAATTTCAATAAATGTAAACTATTAATGGAGACAACCCAAATATCTAGCAGCTGATGAATGGATCAGCAAATACAGTATAGCAGTATAATAGAATACTATGCATTCATTAAATGAAATGATGTCCTGACACACATTAGGACATAGATGCATCCTTAAACCATTAGACTAAATGCAAGAAGCCAGATACCAAAGGTCACATACTGTGATTCCCTTTATATGAAATGTTCAGAAAAGATAAATCCATGGAGACTGGTGGATATCTGGGATCAGAGGAGGGAGGAAATAGGGAATGAGTGGTAAGAGATACCTGGATTTTTTGAGGGAGTTGAAAAAAATTTTATGAATTAGATAGTGATGCTTGCACTACATTGTCAAAGTACATTACTGATTTTCCCATGGTGATGAAGTTCTACCCCATCTTCCCCTTGTCCAATCATTTTTTTCCTGCCCTCCTTCCACTGTATCCAATCTCCTCTTCCCGCTATGCGTTGAGGCCCACCAGGGAGCACCTCAGAATACTTGAATTCTACAGCTTTGGGGATGACACAATGTGCACACACACCCACATCTCTCAATCTGTGGAAATGGACACCTCAAGCTCATTTTCGTGTGCACTTCACTTGCTGGTGACAGTGCAAAAAGCTACACAACTGTGTCCATGGAGGGAGACATGGCAGGGACCCCTCAACTTAATATTTAGACCCTTCCTGCAGTTCTGTCTTCTGTACAAGGACTCTCTGGATGCTGTTCTCTGAAAACCAGATTAGTTGCTATAGTGCTTAGAAACACTGAGAATTTTGGAAGGCCCAACAGGGTTTAAACTGTGGCCATACCAATTAGCATGCAGTGTGACCCAGGCTATTGTTAAATATCACCAGTAAAGTGGAAAAGTGATACTGGCTTTACATGTTATGAATGTTAACTCAGGTAGTGCATCTCATTGGCCTGGTCATAGTTTTTTTAGTAAATGGTGATTTATTTTCCAGCCGTTGTTCTGGGTTAGCATCACACTGTGTCAGTTTTTAACTGTTGAAGCCCCAGTTTATCAGCTGCCCTAGGATTACTGGAGCCCTTTGCCATTTCCCTGGCAGTTTCCCCTGTTTTGTACTCACCTTTCCTAGCCATAATTATATATGGCTAAGGTAGCCCAAGTCTATTGGAGAGTTGTCCTAAATCTCATTTTCTAAAATATGTACCTGGTAGGCCATGAGACATAAGACCATTCTCTGTTACAGATTTTTTACCGTTCTTCTGGTCACCCAGACTCAGTTTCTGCCATCGTCCATTTAGTCTAAATGCTCTGCATTTAACTTCAGGCATTTTCCACATTTCTGATTCCTTTCATGAATCCACAAAATCCCTCTCTCTATCTGACTTTAATTTGTTTGGCTATGCCTGTTCTGGACTAGGCTCCTTTCTTTTCCCTCAATTCTCATTTTTTTTCACCCTATTTTTCAATTTAACTTTCAGTTTTTTCTTTCTGATGTAGCCTTTGACCCCCATCCTTTATCAATGAAAAACCACAGTTAACAGAATCTCAAACCATAAAATCCTCTTTGTTATTAATATACTGATCAATTCTAGTACATTCTTTATTTAGTTTTAAAACATAATGAAATAGAGAAACTTGTATCTTTCTATATGTATGTGGAAAACCAGCTGGTACCCAAAGTGATCCCAACAATCTTGGCAACTCTTCAGTTGTGTAGCATTGGTATGGAGGGATTTCCACACTTTTTTCCCTCTCAACAAAAAAATGCACTTTCCCCAAAGAGATGTATTTGCCAGAATTCTCATACTGTTGAGTCTGCCTCATGCTCTGGCCTCTACTCTTCTGGGATGTGTTTTGACATTACTGGTTCAGAAACATTGGGTTTCCTCAGTGGATTTGGTTGGAGACTGAAGTCTTCGTGTAGACACTGGTTTGAGACTTGAGTGGTGACTGGAGCTTGGTCTCAGCACTGGACACAGATTTATTGTGGAGAAAAGTGCAAGATGATGTTTTATAGGATGCAGGCCTAAAAGCAGCAGATAGGGATAGTAGTCTGGGCTGAATCTCTCAGGCTGGGTGGGGTTGCATTGGTAGGTTTTGGCATAGCTGGTCTGGAAGGACCTATCGAAAATGAGTGGGTAGAAGCTGGCCATTGTGGAATGACTACAGTAAGTTGGGCTGAGAGTAAAACCAAGTCTGGAAGAATGATTCACAGCAGGACTACATGCAGCCAGAGACTATGGCCATCAAGGAACAAGGTGAGCTTGAGGTTTCTCCATGGTTGTAAGGACAAAAGTACCAACTTAACTTTGACAAGTGATGGGAGCTCATACTGGCATGGAGATGGATACTCTTTTTCAGCTCTGCTGTTTGGTTTCTCTACTTTGACTTGCATCTTCTCAGGACATTTACTGTTAGGTATTCAATTATGGTTTGAGAGCTGGGGATTGCTTGGGGTCTTTGGTGTTGCTTGAGTTTCCCAGGAATAGAGAGGAAGAGACTCTAGGTTTCCTTTTTTTTTTTTGAGTTGGAGTCTCACTCTGTCGCCCAGACTGGAGTGCAGTAGCTGCTCCCGGCCACCACAGCCTTGACTTGCTGGGCTCCGGCGATCCTTCCGCCTCAGCCTTCCGAGTAGCCAGAATTACAGGTGCGCGCTACCACGCCCGGCTAGTTTTTTGATTTTATTGTAGAGATGAGGTCTCACCTGCCCAGGCGGGTCTCGAACCCATGGGCTGAGGCAATCCACTCACCTCAGCCTCCCAAAGGTGCGGGATTACAGGCTGAGCCACCAAGCCCAGCTGGAGACTCTACGTTTCTTATCAATCTTCTTCACCAGTGGATGCATGCCTTGCCAAACTTGAGACTTTTTAAAGATTTCTGGGTTAAACACAAGTAGATTTTTCCTATGCTTCACTTTGGGAGTTTTTGGCTCATCTGCCTTGACTATGTTCCCTGACTGTTTACACTCTGGTTCCTTGTTCTTTTCCTGTTCATGACCCTTAGTTTTGCTAATTCTTCTGGATGCAGCTTTCTGAGATCTGTTGTCAGAATGCTTGGGCCACATCTTCAGGTGTCCACTCACTGGCTGCAGCACTTCAAATAACCACTTGTCTCTCTAACTAGCACTGTCAATTTTTTGGCTATATTTTGGTCTTAGGGGCACCATTAATAGGCTCAGGAGGTTTGTCTTTGTTCTTCCTGACTTGATCATAGGACCCCTTTATGACACTTGACTTTTTCTGCACCAGAATCACCTGTATACCTCTGGTATCTTTAGCTTTGATTCCTGGGTGACCTTTGGATTGGTCAAGATCTTTTAAGGAATTGAAGTTCTGGGGAAGGTGAATATTCTCTGCCAGGGGATGATATCTTCAAAACTGCTGCTGGAGTCAATGCAGCAATCAAGTGTCCCTTGTCCCTCAAGTCTCAGGTTGTTCTCTCCTAGTTTGACATATTCAGAAGCAGGCTGATTCTCAGGGCATAGAGAATTAATACTGGCCAGAAGCTGGTGAACATCAGAAATTTCTAAAAGGAGTAGCGGAGGATCTTGGTTTTTTATTGGTATCTGGTAGGCATCCAGAGGCTTTGATAGCTTGGTTTTGATTTCATCAAAATTCTTATTCTCTGATTTTTTCTGGGTTTCAGCTAGAATCATTGCCAAAAGATTAGTAGAGCTCTGGACAGGAGCTATTACTGAAATGTCCCCAAGCTTAGGTGGCAAGCTTCAATCAAGTATTTGGATATTTTTGCTCTACAGGACATGGGGAGATCTGGAGTTTATATAAGACCAAGTGTCTGACTTGAAGTTTGCAATTCAAGAGAAGTCTCCCTCTCCAGGGAAGTTTTCATTACTGCAAAGAAATCAAGAATATAGAAGTCAGTCTCTGGTCAATGAGATGCTACCCCTACACACCAGTGCAGCACTGAGGTACCTTTCAACAGTGGGCAAGCATTTGTTAGTAATTCTACTTAAGACCACGGATAAGACCTTATATTAGTAAATAAACAATGACTGTTCTAGTTCCAACTATATATCATTTGGTGTCACTATTTTTTTTTTTTTGTATTTCACAGGGCTATTATAAGTCTAATAAGTGAAAATAATTTTAAAATACAAAATGATTAATAAAGCCTAGCAGTCTCATAGAGTTTCCTTTCAATACTCTCCTAGTAGACTAATAAGGTGTTATACCATGGACTAGGTCAGACAATAGTTCTTCCTCATGAAATTTATAACAAGAACAGATCCTAAGCCACTTGTTTTGGACAGAAGCACTGAACACATGGTCTTCAATCCTGGTGTAAATTAAGGAATGTTAAAATGTCACTACAGCAGGAAGGATTCTGAAATGCTTTCCAAAGACACTAATGCAATAAACTGCGGGGGAAAGTTATTGTTTGTTGATAGAGGGGATCTAAGCAGCTAGGATGGCAAAATTCATGGTATTCCTTGGAGTGCTTTGGGGTTCTTTTACATTTATCATTAATGACCATTATAGTCCTTCCTACTTATTTAGCTATTCTTGTTTTAAGTCTGAAAATGGAGAGTATGGAGCAGGGGTAGTAGTGGAAGATTCTATGTATCTGTGGAATCACCAGTGTCAGTTTCAGCTTTGATCCTCCTGAGTACATTTATTCCTCTCTCTTCTGACTTTTCATACTCACTTTGTAAACATGTTTCTGTGATAGGTTGAACAGGCACAAAGCAGTAGATTCCAGAGGTGGAGACTGGTGGCAGGGTATTTGTGTACTGAACCCCCTTTAGCACCATCAGCATTCCTGGTTGAGGAACAGAGGTGCTATATCCTGGGTATGACACAGAGCCATAGGATTGTAGGTTGGGGGCAAGTTCTCCAGAAAGTAGAGACCCCACTGTGCCTTGATTGCAGTAATAGATCTGGTTTTCTTCCCAGGGAAGTGAGAGACTGTGTCCCTGATTTGGAATTGAGAGAGTGTCCCTTTAACAAGCCTGGCAGATATGGATGGATACAGAGTGAACATGGCATTGGCATATGTGGTTTTATCATACTGGACTGTCATAGATATGGCAGGAGCAGCCATGTCCTGGTCAATGACATAGTGTAGTCAAGTTGCTGAGTGAAGATAACTTCTATGCTTCTTGTGATATGTCACTCAAAACTACCTGGATAAGAGGCAGGTGAAGTAGAGATCTGGCTCTGGGCAGAAAACCCAGCCAGCATAGTTGTGCTAGAATGTTGGTAAAGTTAGGCACTGCCCATGAATTTCTGGAAAAAGTGGCCAGAGGTTGTTGGCAATAGCCATGCTGAACTGACAACTGGAGCAAACATTCTGGAGAAGTTGCAGACACTTCTGAGGGAAGCTGCATTGCCCACCACAGGAAGAGCAAACTGTATAGAATTTGCAACTCCATGTGAAGGTGGATTTTGATTTTTCATAGTAAAAAAGGGAAATGAAACAACTAATGAGAGTGAGAAGTTCACACTATATTTGAAAAACAGCTTTATCCTAAGGTTGTTGCAATCAGGAAGTCTCTAATACAATTATTCACTGAGATACTCCTAACCAAAAAGTTTATGATGTGCGGGGGCCCACCCCGCGAGGGTCGTGGGATGTGTTGAAGGAGAGACGGATAGGCGAACGACGTTCATATACCAGACACCTGCTTCTTGAACAGATAACAATTTAATGCTAGTTAATACAGAGCTTTTATAACATTTTTGAAGGGGCAAGACAAAAAAAACTCTTTCACATACATATCTTTTAAAAGTTACTAGCTAGTGGTCTTAGTAGCAAACAAACCAAGATTCCCAGTGGCTTTAGTAGCAAATAAGCCAGGAATCTCATAGGCATTAGACAAGTCCTATTCTTAAAGCCAACAATGACACTCTCGGTCCAATGTCC
>NW_007231468.1:0-8422 GCF_000164805.1 Carlito syrichta | reverse complement strand
GATGTCTTCGAGTTAAGTCAACTGGCTAGCCAACTGGTAAGCTGGTTAAGTCAGCTAGTTTAGTCGGCTGTCTAGCCAGCTGTTTAGGTAGTTAGCTAGCTAGATAAATCAGCTTGCAAGCCAGCAGGCTAGTTGTTCAAGTCAGCTAGTTAAGTCAGCTGGCTAGCCTGCTGGCTCAGTACGTAGCTAGCTAGTTAAGTGAGCTGCAAATACAGCTTTCTAGCTTAAGTCAGCTAGGTAAGTCAGTTGTCTAGCCAGCTTACTAGATAAGTAGCAACATTGCTAGGCAGGTAGCTAGCTAAGTCAGATGGTTACCTGGATGGGTATCTAGTTAAGTCAGGCAGTTAAGTGAGCTGACTAGCCAGCTGGCTAGCTATATGTCTAGCTATTTAAGACAGCTGGCTTGCAGGGGGCTACCTAGTTGTCTGCTACTTAATTCAGCTGTTTAGTCAGCTGCCTAGATAGGTGGCTGGCAAGTTGACTAGCTGACTAGCTGGTTAAGTCAACTCGTTAAGTCAGCTGGAAACCAGCGCCCTAGCTAGTTAAGTCAGGTCATTAAGTCAGTTGGCTATCCAACTGGTTCATCAGTTAAAAAGCTCATTTATGCAGATGGCTATCCATCAGGCTAGCTAGTTATTTCAGATAGTTAAGTAAGCTGGTTAGGTGGGAAGCTAGCTATATAAGTCAGCTAATTATGTCAGCTAGCTAGCTAGTTAAATTAGCTAGTTAAGTCAGCTGGCTAGCTAGATGGCTAGCTAGGTAGCTAGCTAGTTAAGACATGTAGTTAAGCCAGTTGGCTAGCTAGGTAGCTAGGTGGTTAAGACAGCTAGTTGAAGTCAGCTTGCTAGTTAATTAATTCATCAAACTAAGTCAGCTGGCTAGCCAGTTACCTCTGTGGGTAGCTAGCTAGTTAAGTCAGCTGGCTAGCCAGTTAAACAGCTAGTTAAGTAACCTAGTTAAGTCAGCTCACTAGCCAGGTGGTTAGGTATGTAGCTAGGTAGTTAAGTCAGCTGGCCATCCAGCACATACATAGGAAGTTAGCAAGTTAACTCAGCTGTCTATTCAGCTGGATAGCTAGGTAGCTAGTTAGTTAGGTGAGCCTTCTAGTCAGCTTGCTAGCTACTTAAGTCACCTAGTTATGTCAGCTGGCTAGACAACTGACTAGCTAGGTAGCTAGATAACAAAATCAGCTGTCTAGCCCACTGGATAGCTAGTAAAGCCACCTAGTTAAGTCAGCTCGATATCCAGCTGGATAGCTAGGTAGCTTGTTACATAAGTCAACTGGATAGTCAGTTGGCTACCTATTGAGTCACCTAGTTAAGTCATCTGGCTTGCCTGCTGGCTAGCTATATAGCAACCTAGTTAATTCAGCTGTCTGGCAATCAGCCAGCTATTTAAGTCAGCTAGTTAAATCAGCCGTCTATCCAGCTGGGTAGCTATTATCGAGCTTAAGTCAGTTGGATAGCCAGCAGGCTAGCAATTTATGTCAGTTACTTAAGTCTGCTGACTAGCCTGCTAGCTAGCTAGGAAGAGAGTTAGCTAAGTTAGCTGGGTTGCCAGCTGGGTAACTGGTTAAGTCTGCTAGTTGTTCCAACTGGCTAGCTGTTTAAGTCAACTAGTTAAGTCAGATGGCTAGCCAGATGGATAGCTCAGTATCAACATAGTTAATTGAACTGGCTAGCCAACTGGCTAGTTATTTAAGTCAGCTAGTTAATTCATTTGATTTCCTAGCTGGCTAGCTAATTAGCTAGCTAGTAAAGTCAGCTGGCTAGCCAGCTGTCTAGCTAGTTAAGTCACCTGGTTAAGTCAGCTCATTTGCCAGCTGATTAGCTAGGAAGCTAAGTAGTTAATTCAGCAAGCAAGCCAGCAGTATATGTCAGTTGCTAGCTAATTTAGTCAGCTTGCTAGCCACCTAGCCAGCTGGAGATGTCAGCTTGTTAAGTCAGTTAGGTAGCCAGCTGTCTAACTAGTTATTTCAGATATTTGAGTCAGCTGGCTAGCCAGCTGGCTAGCTGGATAAGTCAGCAAGTTAATTCACATGTCAAGTCAACTGGCTAGCTAGTTATCTCGCTAGTTAAACCAGCTGGATAGCTGGTTAAGTCAGCTCATTAAGTTCGCTGGCTAGTCACATGGCTTGGTAAGTAGCTAGCTTTTTAAGTCAGCGAGATATGTTGGCTGTCTAACCGACTGTATAGCTAGGTGCCTAAGTTGTTAAGCCAGCTGGCTAGCTGATGGCTATCTAGTTAAGTCAGCTGGCTAGCCAGCTGGCTAGCTAGGTGGCTGGCAAGTTAAGACGGCTGGTAAGCTGGCTGGTCAGGTAGGTGGCCAGCTAATGAAGCCAGCTGGCTAGCCAGCTGACAAGCAGGGTGACTGACTAGTTAAGCTGGCTTTCTATACCACTGTCCAGCCAGATGGCTGGCTATTTAAGCCAGCTGGCTACTCAGCTAGCCAGCTTGCTAGCCAGGTAGATGGCTGCCTAGCTAGCTAGACAGCTGGGTAGTTAGCTAGTTAAGCAAGCTGGCTAGCCATCTAGCCAACCAGGTAGCAAGCTAATTAAGTCAGATGGCTAGCCAGCTAGCTAGAAGATTATGTCAGCTATTTAAGTCAGGTGGCTAACAACATTGCTAGGCAGGTAGCTAGCTAATTAAGTCAGATGGTTACCTGGATGGGTATCTAGTTAAGTCAGGCAGTTAAGTGAGCTGGCTAGCCAGCTGGCTAGCTATATGTCTAGCTATTTAAGACAGCTGGCTTGCAGGGGGCTACCTAGTTAAGTCTGCTACTTAATTCAGCTGTTTAGCCAGCTGCCTAGATAGGTGGCTGGCAAGTTAAATCAGCTTGTTAGTAGGCTGGTCAGTTAGGTGGCCAGATAGTTAAGCCGGCTGGCTAGCCAGCTGATCAGCAGGGTGGCTGGCTAGTTAAGCCGGCTGGCATTCCCACTCTCCATACAGACGGCTGGCTTTTTATCCCAGCTTGCTAGCCAGGTGACCAGTCTGCTAGCTAGCCAGCCAGCCAGGTAGGTAGCTAGTTAAGCCAGCTGGCTAGCCATATAGCCAACCAGGTAGCTAGCTAGTCGAGTCAGCTGGCTAGCCAGCTAGACAGCCAAAAAGCTAGTCAGTTAGATACGTCAGCTAGCTAGCCAGTGAGCTAGTTAAGTCAGCTAGTAAGTCAGCTAACTATTCAGCTACCCAGTTAAGTCAGCTAGGTAGTCAGGTTACTAGTCAGCTAGATAGTTAAATCAGCTGGGTAAACAGGTAGCTAGTCAGCTAGTTAGTTAACTCAGTTAGCCAGTAGGCAGATAGCTGGCTAGTTAGTTCAGCAAGCTAGAGAGATAATTAGCTTGTTTGCTAGCTAGTTATGTCTGCTAGATAGCCAGCTATCTTGTCAGCTAGCTAGTCAAGTCAGCTAGCAAATCAGCTAGTTACTTAGCTAACTAGTCGGCTAGCAACTCAGCTATCTGATCAGCTATCTAGTGGGCTAGTCCACTCTCCATCAGGTCAGCTAACTAGTCAGCTCACTTTCCTGCCAACTGGTCAGCAAACTAGTCAGCTTGCTCACCAGCCAACAGGTCAACAAACTTATTGGCTCATCACAAGCCAACAGGACAGTAACTAGTCGCTTGCTCGCTAGACGACTAGTTAAGTCAGCTTACCATTGGGCTCACTCACCAACTGAATAGTTAAGGCAGCTCACTCGTCGGCTCACTCACCGGCCAATTATTTAAATTGGCTTACCAGTCGGCTCACTCACCGGCCAACTTGTTATTTCTTCTGGCCAATCAGGTCAGTCGCCAGTCAACTAAATTCGACTGACCAGTTTGCTCACTCACCGGCCGACTAGTTTAGTCAGTTGACCAGTCGGCTCACTCGCAGGCCGACTAGATAAGTCACCTCACATTTCGGCTCACTCGCTTGCCAACTTGTTAAGTAGCTAACAGGTCTGCCGACTAGCCGGTCAACAAGATAAGTCAGCTAAACAATTGACAAACTAGTGGACCAACTTGTAAGCTGACAAGTTAGCTCAGCTAACTAGTCGGCGGACAAATTAGTACAGCTAACTAGTGGGCCAACTAGTCGGCAACCTAGTTTGGTCAGCAAACAAGCAGGCAACAAGTTAACCTTGTTAACTAGTAGGCCAACTCATTAGTCAGCTAGTTAAGCCAGCTAACTAGTCGGCCAACTAATCGTCTGACTTGTTAAGCCCACTAACAAGTAGGCCAAGTAGTCAGCCAATGTGTTAAAAAAGCTAAGTAGTCTGCCTACTCAGCCAAAAATTTAAGTCTCCTAGCTAATTCATTCACCAACTAGTTAAGACAGCAAGTTAACTCGTTTACTGTGGAGTGTCAGCCCCTGCATGTTTTGACGAGTCCCTTGGAATATGTGGTGGTGTCAGCAAATCTGTAGGGACAGATATTTAAAGAAAGAAAGATGGAAGGATAGATATAAAGAGGAAGAAAGAAAGTGGACAACTGTTCAGTGAAATGAGCAGAAGCCATTTATTGAAAGTTACAGCAGGTATTTTTCCCAAAATTTTAGAAAGACAGTCTCACAAGTCTTTCCACGTGAATGCGAAGCCAGGTGCAGGAGGAGCATTCCCCACCCACCAGATGTTTTCTCAGGTATGTGGAAGGACAAACCCCAATATTGTCTTATTATTCCCTTTGCTAGATAATGCTCTTCGAAAGCAGTGCAACAATCCCTACGAGCCTAATGATGTTCTGATAATCAATAACTTCTAAAACTCACTCAGTACCCATGATGACTAACTTAAACTTTGTTACCTTTCTATTCTATGCTAATACTATTTACACAATTGCTATGGAAGCTCTTAGTTATAGCTTAAAGCAATTCCTAAAGAATGTGGCCTGGTCCAAAGATCACACTGGGCTCTATAGGATGTGGCCCAGTCCAAGTTTCATGGTGGGCCACTTTTTGGAACTATAGACTGCAATCTCTTAACAAAATGGCTATTCTAAAGTCCTATATATCTACTCTAATTTCGCTGAAAGTTTCTAATTTCTGATGCTAATATATAAAGCTGATCATCAGAAACAAAGCTTCTAAAAATAAAACCCAAATATAAACTGCAAATGTACTAAGACCAAAACCACAATAGTAGAAAATGGAGACAATGAAATTTCTAAGGTTAACTGTATTCTTATTAAAACTCAAAATATCATGATTGATCATGCTTGAAATAACATGATTCCCTGACATTAGCATGACCTATTCTACGAGACTTTCTATGAATAAAATAAATTCAATTTCTTTAATAGGGAGAAAAACCCTACACTAACTGTAGATAAATCCAGCCTAAAAGAATGCAGCCCCGTCCAAAGTATGCACTGGGCCCTCAGGAATGTGGCACAGTCCAAACGTTGAGCTGGCCCATTTATGATAACTCTACATAGTCATCTATACCATTGAAAAGCTGAAAACAACTCTCCGTAAGTATATACTAATTCTACAAATATACATTTAAATCTTATAAAGAGGTTTGTACCAAGTAAAAGGTTCCCAAATGTGACCTGAATTTGAATTATATCTAATACCTAAGACAAAACAAGTTTATGGGAAACAGGAACAATGGGTTTCTAGAGTGAGCCATGCCTGTCACAGTCACAGAGCCTTCAGCTTAGGCCAGCAGAATTCCTTTAGGCTGCTTGTGCTGCATGGAAAAAGGAGGAGGAAAATGGCATCAATGGCTCCCGAACACATCCTAGCAGTCTTGGGGTCCACGATCCACCCTGATCCCTAACACTCAATGGTCTCTGTGGCTGGCTCCCAACATCTCCCCCTTTTTTATTTTTTAGCACAAAAACATGAAACTCGGTGTTGAGCTGAGAAATGTTCTTCTTCAATACTCTGAAAAAATAACTGGAAGTAGGCATAGCAACACAAGAATCACTGTCACACAAATTTCCACTTTAATGATTATAAACAATAATGACTTGATTAACAAACAATGAGAAGTTATTAAATATGGAGCAAGCCATTTCATAGGATTGGAACTAGTTTTAAGCAACAGTCACGTCCTGCATGTCCTGATGTAATTAATTAAGGTCTATACTCAAGTCCGAATGATTCCAAATTCCAAGTATATGATTCTTTATCTTGTCCCAATTATGGACAGACTTATTCACCTCCAAAGGAGTGAGGCAAATCCACTCAGAGTGACATTGGAGAGCCAAATTTATCTTTAAAGTCACAAGCTCTTGTCCTACTGCTAAAACTGTCTCCTCTAAAGCATTAACTTTACTCTCTAACTTTCGATCTATAATCTTCTGAGTAGCTAATGCAATAGAAACATTCTTAGATAACTGATCAGTAAAGGTAGCTGCATGAACTTCCATAGATAGAGCTACAGCTGAAACTGTTACTGAAGTAGCAATAGATTATTAATGCTGTAATTCCTAAAATTAAAGTAGCTAAAAAAAATTTCTGTCTTTCTAACACAACATTAACATCATAAAATGTCTGTAAACCATATTCAGCATATCAACAGGATTGCAAAGATATGGGGACTATCAAATAGGGGAGTTGCTTAAGAATGACAAATCCATCATGAAAGGCGTTAGTTAAACAATTATTAAAATGCATTCATTACAAGATATCTTATAAACATTAACATGATAAAGAATTTTAACAGTTTCATATTCATTCCAAATAAGAAATATATAAGGAGATTGCAATTATGCTCTAATAAGATATGACTGAGTTTGTCCAACAGATCTAGACAGGCTGAATGGTTGAAGGGCTGCGAGAGCTCTCCATAGATGAGGCTGAATCATCTGCTAGACACCATACTTGATGGACAGTACTGGAGGCATCTATCCATTGGAATGTCACCTAGCTGTGGCAAGCGTAGAGCCATTAAAAACCTCAGTCACTAATATATAGTCTTTTACCAGGTACAGGATAGTCCACTTTAGAGTTATAAGCACAGTCTCTCCATTTTGGGAATCCAGTATTTCACTAGACAAGTGACCAGTCCTTTTCCGTATCATTGAAGGGGCAAGCAGGTACGTTGAGAGGTGGTGAAGCTCTAGTCGTACAACTAGGGTCAGTTCCTCCAGGCACTAACATCTCCAGACACCAACTGTCCTTGATATTGTCCTGATAAGGGCTTTCTGTACTCAGAGACTTAAAAGTAGACATTAAACAAGAAGCCCGGTACCTGAGCACAATATAAAGCAGGCCCTCCCATTTGGCTCAGCTGCTTGAGTAGACAAGCTAGCTAGATAGTTAACGAGTTAAGTCAGCTGGATATATCAGCTATCTCGCTAGTTAGCTAATGAGTTAAGTCAGCTGGTTGTGTCAGCTAGCTAGCTCATTAGCTAATGAGTTAAGTCAGATGACTAAGTCACCTAGCTAGTATGATATATAATGAGTAAGCTAACTAGTTAGTTAGCTGATTGTCAGACTTACATAGGCAGCTAACTATGTAACTCAGCTTGTTAGTTAGGTATCTAGCTAGTTAGCTAACAATTTAATCAGCTGGCTAGCTAAGTAGCTAGCTAGTTAGCTAGCTATTTAATTCAGCTGGCTATCTAGGTAGCTAGCTGGTTAAGTCAGCTAGTCAAGTCAGCTGGCTATCCAGTTGGCTAACTTGGTAGTAAGCTAGTTATGTCAGTTGACTAGCTAGCTGGTTAGCTGGTTAATTCAGCTAGATAAAAGAACTGGATAGTCAACTTACAAGGTAGTTAACTAGATTGTTAAGTCAGCTAGATAACTACTTGAGTAGCTAGAGATGTCAGTGAGTTAAGTTGACTGATAGCCAACTAGCTAGTGGGTTAAGACAGCTAGTTTAGTCAGCTGTCTAGCCAGCTGGCTAGGTAGGTAGCTAACTAAATAAGTCAGCATGCTAGCCAGCAGACTAGCTGTTCAATGCACCTAGTTAATTCAGCTGGCTAGCCTGCTAGCTAGGTAGTTGGCAAGGTAGTTAAGTGAACTGGCTACCCTGCTTGCAAGCTTAAGTCATCTAGGTAAGTCAGCTGGCTAGACAGCTGGCTATATAGGTAGCCAGCTTGTTTAGTCATCTGGCTAGCCAGCTGACTAACTGTTTAAGTCAGCTAGTTAAGTCAGCTGGCAACGAGCTGGCTAGCTAATTAAGTCAATTCATTAATTCAGTTGGCTATCCAACTGGTTAGGTAGTTAAAAAGTTAGTTAAGTCAGATGTCTAGTCATCTGGCTAGGTATTACAGCTAGTTAAGCCAGCTGTATTGCTAGGTAGGTAGCTAGTTTAGTCATCTAGTTAAGTCAGCTTGCTACCTAGTTAAGCCAGCTAGTTAAGTCAGCTGGCTAGCCAGCTGGCTAACTGGTTATGTCACCTAGTTAAGTCAGCTGGCCGTCCAGCTTTCTAGCTAGGTAGCTAGCTACTTAACTCATGTAGTTAAGTCAGCTGGTTACTAGATCCCTAGCTAGTT
>NW_007231467.1:13736-15872 GCF_000164805.1 Carlito syrichta | reverse complement strand
GGACTGACTTAACTAGCTAGCCTGCTGGTTGCCAGGTGTCTTAACTAGCTGACTTAACCAACAAGTCAGCTGGCTAGACAGCTGCCTTAAATAGCTGGCTACCTATCTAGCCACCTGGCTAGCCAGCTGACATACCTAGCTGACTTTAGCTAGCAAGCTGGCTATCCAGCTCACTTAACTAGCTAGATACCTACCTAGCCAGCAGGCAAGCTTGGTGACTTAACTAGCTGACTTGAACAGCTAGCCTGCTGACTAGAAAGCTGACTTATCTAGCTAGCTACTCACCTAGCTAGCTGGCTGGACAGCGAACTAATCTAGCTGACTTAACCAGCTACCCAATTGGCTACCCAGATGATTTAACTCACTGACATCACTTGCTAGCCAGGTAGCTATCCAGCTGACATAACTAGCTGGCTACCTACATTGCCCATTGGCTTGTGAGCTCTCTTAACTAGCTGAATTAACCAGCTAGCCAGCTGGGTAGTCAACTGACTTAACTGGCTTGGTACTTAGGTAGCCAGCTGGCTAGCCAGCTGACTTACCTAGCTGACTTAACATGCTAACAACCTAGCTAACCAGTTGACTTAAATAGTTAGATAAATAGCTAGATACCTAGCTAGCCAACTGACTTAAGAAATTAGCTAACTACCTAGCTACCTAGCTAACAAGCTGACTTAAATAGTTAGCTGTCTAGCTAGCTAGCTGACTTAACCAGATGGCTACGTAGTTAGTTTACTCGTTATCTAACATTCTAGCTAGCTGAGTTAATCATCTGACTTAACTCGTTAGCTAACTAGCTAGCTAGCTAACTCAACCAGCTGACTTAATTCATTAGCTAACTAGTTAGCTAGCTGACAAATCCAGCTGACTTAACTTGATAGCTAACTAGCTAGTTAGCCTACTCAAACAGCTGACTCAACCCATTTGCTAACTAGCTAACTACCTGAGTCAACCTGCTGACTTAACCCATTGGCTAACTACCTAGCTAGCTGTCTTACCCAGCTAACAAAATTAGATAGTTGACTTAACAGGATGACTTAACTAGCTGACTTAACTACTTACCCAGGTGAATTAACTGGCTGACTTAACTAGTTAGCTAGCTGACTTAACTACCTGAATTAAATAGTTAGCTAAGTATAAAGCTAGCTGAATAAATAGCTGACTTAAATAGTTAGCAAACTATTTATGTAGCAGGCTTAAGTAGCTGACTTAAATAGTTAGCTAACTAGTGAGCTAGCTGTCTTAGCTAGCTGACCTAGCTAGCTAGGTAATTAGCTAGCTGTCTTAGCTAGCTGACATAACTAGTTGGTGAACGAGATATCTAGCTGACTTAACGAGTTGGCTAACGAGTTACCTAACTTTTTTTAACTATTTGGTAAACGAGTTAATTAATTAGCTGTCTTAATTAGTTGGGTAATGAGTTAGCTAGGTGACAACTTGGTGGATGATGCAGACATCTGCTTATCTGGTTTAACACGTTGGCTGACTACTCGGCTGACTTGTTAGCTGGCTTAGCAAGTCGGCCGTTTAGTTGGCCGACTAGTTAGCTTGGTTAATAAGTTGACTGACGAGTTGGCCCACAATTTGCCTCAGTTAACTAGTTGGCTGGCTAGTATGCTGACCTAACTAGTGGGGCGACTAGTTGGCCGACAATTTAGCTGTCCTAACTAGTCAGCCCACAAGTTAGCTGACCTAACTTGTCAGCTGACAAGTTGGCCGACTTGTGGGCCGATTGGTTAGCTGACTTAAATTGTTGGTCACGTAGCCAGTCAACTGGTTAGCTTACTTAACTTGTCAGCCGGCGAGTAAGCCCACAGATGAGATGACTTAACTAGTCGGCCAGCGAGTGAGCCAACTTGTTAGCTGATTTAACTATTCGGTAGGCGAGTGAGCCGACTGGTCAGCTGATTTAACTATTCAGCCGGCGAGTTAGCTGACTGGTCAGATTACTTTAGTCAGCTATTGAGTGAGCCGACTGCTCAGAAGAGTTGACTAGTCAGCTGGCGAATGAGCTGACCAGTGAGGTGACTTAACTTGTCGCCTGGCAAATGACACAACATGTGAGCTGCCTTAACGAGTCGGCCGGTGAGCGAATAGACCCGTGAGCTGAATAAACTAGTCAGCTGATGAGCACCC
>NW_007231467.1:0-13716 GCF_000164805.1 Carlito syrichta | reverse complement strand
CCAGGTGAATTAACTGGCTGACTTAACTAGTTAGCTAGCTGACTTAACTACCTGAATTAAATAGTTAGCTAAGTATAAAGCTAGCTGAATAAATAGCTGACTTAAATAGTTAGCAAACTATTTATGTAGCAGGCTTAAGTAGCTGACTTAAATAGTTAGCTAACTAGTGAGCTAGCTATCTTAGCTAGCTGACCTAGCTAGCTAGGTAATTAGCTAGCTGTCTTAGCTAGCTGACATAACTAGTTGGTGAACGAGATATCTAGCTGACTTAACGAGTTAGTTAACGAGTTACCTAACTTTTTTTAACTATTTGGTAAACGAGTTAATTAGCTGTCTTAATTAGTTGGGTAATGAGTTAGCTAGGTGACAACTTGGTGGATGATGCAGACATCTGCTTATCTGGTTTAACACGTTGGCTGACTACTCGGCTGACTTGTTAGCTGGCTTAGCAAGTCGGCCATTTAGTTGGCCGACTAGTTAGCTTGGTTAATAAGTTGACTGACGAGTTGGCCCACAATTTGCCTCAGTTAACTAGTTGGCTCAGAAGAGTTGACTAGTCAGCTGGCGAATGAGCTGACCAGTGAGGTGACTTAACTTGTCGCCTGGCAAATGACACAACATGTGAGCTGCCTTAACAAGTCGGCCGGTGAGCGAATAGACCCGTGAGCTGAATAAACTAGTCAGCTGATGAGCACCCCGACTAAATAGCTGACCTGTTGGCCTGTGAGTGAGCCAACAACATATTTCACCTGTTGGCTGGTGAGCGAGTCGACTATTTTACTGATCGACTTGCAGGTGACAGAGCCCACTAATTAGCTGACCTGATGGAATGCAAGCGAGCCCACTAGTTATCTTATCATATAGCTGAGTTGCTATCCGACTACTTAGCTAAGAAGCTAGCTGATTTGCTAGCTGACTTAACTAGCTCACTGACTAGCTACCTGGCTATCTAGCTTACATAATGAGCTAGCAAACAAGATATCTAACTCTAGCTTGCTGACTTCACTAACTAGCTGAATATTTAGCTGACCTGCTAGCTGTCTTAACTAGCTAGCTGGCTAGCTGGCTGACTTAACTAGCTGACTAGCTACTTTGATGGATAGCTGACTAGCCAGCTGACTTAACGAGCTAGGTAGCTGGTTGTCTACACAGCTAGCTAGCTGCCTTAACTAGCTAGTTTGAGGACCAGGTGGCTAGCCAGCAGGCTAAAATAGCCATCCGTATGGCTGAACAGGCAGATAGCCAGCTAGATTAGCTATCCAGCCATGCTGCTGGTCAGCCGGCTAGTCAGCTGGCTTAACTATCGGGCCACCTACATAACCAATTAACTTGTCAGCAACCTAGCTAGCCTGCCGGTTAACAAGCTTACTTAACTAGCTGACTTAACTAGATATTCATCCAGCTAGCCAGCTGCCTTAACAGGCTAACCACCTAGGTAGCCAGTCGACTAGCCATTCGTCTAGCCAGCTCACTTAACTCACTGAATAAACTAGCTAACCAGCCGGCTAGCCAGCTGACTTTATTACCTAGCTTCCTACCTAGCCAATTGGCTAGCCAGCTGACTTTAACACCTGACTTAACAGACTAGCCAGCTGATATAACTAGCAAGCTACCTAGTTAGCCATTTGGCTAGCCACTTGATTTAACTAGTGTACTTAACCAGATAGCCAGCTGGTTAGCCAGCTAACTCAACGAGATGACAAAACTAGATAGCCAGCTGTGTCGCCAGCTGACTTAACTAGCAGACATCACTAGCTAGACTGGTAGCTAAACAGCTGACTTAAATAGCTAGCTACCTACGTATCCCACTGGTGTGCCAGCTGACTTAACTACCAAACTAACTAGCTAAACATCTGGCTAGCGAGCTGACTTAAATAGGTTAATTAACTCACTAGGCAGCTGGCTAGCCAGCTGACTTAACAAGCTAGCTATCTAGCAAGGCAGCTGGCTATACAGCTGACTTAACTAGCTGACTTAACTAGCAAGCTCCCCAGCTAGCCAGCTGATTTTACTAGCTGAAATAACTAACTAGCTACCTAGCTAGCTAACTACCTAGCTAGGCGACATAACTAGATTACTTAACTAGCTAGCTAGCTGATATAACTATGTGACTTAACTAGCTATCTTCCTAGTTAGCAAGCTGACTTAACAAGATGAAATAACTAGCTAGTCAGTTGTGTAACCATCTGCCTTAACAGCTTTTTAAATAGCTAGCAAGCTGGCTAGCAAACTGACTTAATGAGGTGACTTAAATAACTAGCCAGCTGGTTAGCCAGCTTACTTAACTAGTTAATTTACGAGCAGGCAGCTGTCCAGCCAAGTGATTATACTACCTGAATTAACGAGATATCCAGGCGGAAAGCCAGCTGACTTAACTAGCTCTTTACCTCTCAAGCCACCTGGATAGCCAGCTGATTTAACTAGCTGACAAAATTAGCTAGCCAGCTGATTAGCCAACTGACTTAACTAGGTTACTACCTAGGCAGCCAGTTTGCTAACCAGCTGACATAACTAGCTGTCTTAACTAGCAGGCATCATTTCTAGCCAGTTGAATTAACTAGCTTGCTAAATACCTAGACAGCTGGCTATCCAGCTGAATTAACTAGGTGACATATCTAGCTAGTGAGTTGTCTAGCCAGTTGACTTAACTAGCAAACTACATAGCTAGCCAGTTGCCTTCACAGTTGACTTAACTAGGTGACTTAACTAGCAAGCCAGTTTCCTAGACAGTTCACATAACTAGTTAGCTACCGAGATAGCAAGCTGTCTATCCAACTGTCTTAACTAGCTGACAACTAGCTAGCAAGCTGGCTAGCCAACTGACTTAATTGCCTAACTACCTAGCTAGCCAGCTGATGTAACTGGCTGAAATAACTAGTGAGCCAACTGGCTACCCATTTGATGTAACAAGTTTTTAACTAGCTAGCCAGCTGGCTAAACAACTGACTTTACCAGATGACTTAACTGGCAAGTCAGCTGACTTAATTTCCTAGCTACCTAGCTAGCTAGCAACCCAGCCAGCTAACTTAACTAGCTGACTTAATGAAGTAGCCAGCTGGCTAGCCAGCAGACTTAACTAGCTACTTACCTAGCTAGAGAGATTTATAGCCACCTCACTTAACTGGTTGACATAACTAGATAGCCTGAAGGATAGCCAGCACACGTAACTAGCTACTTACCTACATAGCCCTCTGGCTTGCTAACTAATTTAACTACCTAATTACCTAGCTAACATGCTGGCTAGCGAACTGAATTAGCTACGTGATTTAACAAGCTAGCCAGCTGGCTAGCCAGCTGATATAACTAGCTAGGTACCCTGCTAGGTAGCTGGCTAGCCAGCTGACTTAACTAACTGACTTAACTAGCTAGGTACCTGGATAACCAGCTGACTTAACTAGCTGCTTAACTAGCTAGCTACCTAGCTAGCTAGCTGGCTGGTCAGCTGACTTAACTAGCTAGCTAGCTGACTGACTCACTGACTTAACTAGCTTACTTTACTAGAAAGCCAACTGACTAGCCAGCTGAATTAACCACCTGTCTTAAACAGATAGTCGGCTGGCTAGCCAGCAGACTTAACTAGTTGGATACCTAGCTAGCCAGCTGTGAAGCCAGCTTAATTAACTAGCTGATGTAAATAGCTAGTCAACTGGCAGCCAGCTGATTTAACTAGCTTGCTACCTGGCTAGCCACCTGACTAGTCAGCTGATAGAACTAATTGATTTAACCTGATGGCCAACTGGATAGCCAGCTGACTCAACCAGCTGAAATAACGTGTTAGCCTGCTGGCTTGCCAGCTGATATAATTAGCTCTCTACCTAACTTGCTAGCTGGCTAGCCAGCTGACTTACCTAGCTGAGTTAATTTTCTTGCCAGCTGACTAGCCAACTGACTTAAGTAGCTCGCTACCTAGCTAGCCAGCTGGCTAGCCAGCAGACCTAATTAGCTGTCTTAAATAGCTGGCCTGCTTGCTACTCAGCTGAATTAACTAGCTTGCTATATAGCTAGCCAGATTTCTAGCCTCTGACTAAACTTAGTGAGTTAACTAAGTAGCTTTCTGTCTAGCCAGCTGAATTAATTAGCAAACTACCTAGCTAGCCAGCTGGTTCGCCAGCTGACTTAATTAGGTGGTTTAACTAGCTATCCAGTGGGCTAGACAGATAACTTAACTATGTAGTAACCTAGCTAGCCAGTTGACTAGTCAGATGACTTACTAGGTGACTTAACTAGCTAGCCTGCTGGCTAGCAGGCTGACTCAACCTCCTAGGTTCCATAGCTAGCGAGCTGGATAGCCAGGTGACTTAACTAGTTAGCTACCTACGTATCCAACTGGCTTCCAAGCTGACTTAGCTATCTAGGTACCTATGTAACCAGCTGGCTAGTGAGTTGACTTAACTAGGTTACTTAACTAGCTATTTAACTGGCTAGCCAGCTGACTTAACTAGGTAGCGGCCCAGCTGGGCAGCTGGCTATCCAGCTGACTTAATTCACTGACTTATCTAGCTAGCAAGCTGACTTAACTAGCTGACTTAAGCAGCTAGGTACCTAGCTAGCCAGATGACTTATCTAGCTGGCTCAACTAGCTAGCTATCTAGCTAGACAGCTGACTTAACTAGCTACCTAGCTGCCATAACTATATGACTCATATAGCTAGCTTTCTAGCTAGCCAGTTGACTTAACTAGCTGAAATAACTATCTAGCCACATGGCTAGTCGTCTGCCTTAACTAGTTTTTTAACTAGCTAACAAGCTGGATAGCCAACTGTTTTAATAAGCTGACTTAACTAGCTAGCCAGCTGGTTGCCAGCTGACTTAACAAGCTGACTTAACCAGCTAGTCAGCTGGCTAGCCAGCTGACTTATCTAGCTGGCTATATATCTAGCTAACTGCCTAGCCATCTGACTTACCTTGCTGACTTAATCTAGCAAACTTGCTAGCCACCTCTGTTAACTTGCTAGCTCTCTACGCAACCAGCAGACTATCAACTGACTTAACTAGCTAAGTTGAACAATGATCCTGCTGGCTAGCAAGCTGTCTTATCTAGCTATCTACCTACCTAGCCAGCTAGCTAGACAGCTGATTAAACTAGCTAACTAAACCAGCTAAACAGTTGGCTAGCCAGCTGACTTAACTCTCTGACATCACTATCTAGCCAGGTAGCTATCTAGCTGACTTACCTAGCTAGCTACCTACCTAGGCAGTTGGCTCACCAGCTGTGTTAACTAGCTGAATTAACCAGCTAGCAAGTTGACTAGTCAACTGACTTAACTAGCTCACTACCTAGCTAGCCAACTGATTAGAGAGCTGACTTAAGTAACTGACTTAACTAGCAGCTACCTAACTAGTCAGCTGACTTAAATAGTTAGCTACCTAGCTAGTTACCTGTTACTCAGTTGACATAAATAGTTTGCTAACTAGATAGCTACCTAGCTAACAAGCTGACTTAAATAGTAAGCTGCCTTGGTAGCTAGCGTACTTAACCAGCTAGGACTGGTTAGCTTAGTAGTTACATAACGTGCTAGCTGAATGATTTAATCATCTGACTTATCTCGTTATTTAATGAGCTGGCTAGCTGACTCATCCAGCTGACTTTACTCATTAGCTATTAGCTAGCTAGCTGGCAATCCATCTGACTTAACTTATTAGCTAACTAGCTAGCTAGCCTACTCAACCAGCTGATTCAACCCATTTGCTAATTAGCGACCTAGGTGACAACCAACTGACTTAACACGTTACCTAACTAACTACCAGACTCAACCTGCTGACTTAAACCTTTAGCTAACTAGCTAGCTAGGTGTCTTAACCAGCTGAATAAATTAGAAGCTGACTTAACTTGCTGATTTAGCAAGGTGACTTAACTTCTTAGCTACCTGAGTTTACTAACTGACTTAACTAGTTAGCTAGCTGACTTATCTACCTGAATTAAATAGTTAGCTAACTATTTAACCAGCTGTGCAATGAGCTGACTTAATTAATTAGCTGACTATGTAGGTAGCAGACTTAAGTAGCTGACTTAAATAATTAGCTAACTAGTGAGCTAGGTGACTTAGCTAGCTTACTTATCTAGCTACCTTGTTAGCTAGCTCACTTAGCTAGCTGACTTAACTAGTTGGGTATGGAGATAGCTAGTTGAATTAATGAGTTGGTTAATGATCTAAATAACTGTTTTAACTAGTTGGTAAACGAGTTAAATAGCTGACTTAACTAGTTGGTTAATGAGTTAGCTAGGTGACTTAACTTGTTGACTGATGAGTCGGCTGACTAGCTAGCTGGTTTAACACGTTTGCTGACTACTTGGCCAACTTGTTTCCTGGCTTATCAAGTTGGCTGACTAATCGGCCGACTATTTAGCTTGCTTAAATAGTTGTCTGACGAGTTGGCCCCATAGTGAGTTTGGGTAAGTATTTGACTGGGTAGTTTGCTGACCTAACTAGTCAGCCATCTATTTGGCTGACATAACTTGTCGGCTGACATGTTGGCCCCATAGTAGGCTGATTTGTTAGCTGACTAAACTAGTTGGCTGGCTAGTAGGTTGAAAGGTTCGCTGACTTAATTAGTTGGCCCGTGAGTGAGCAGGCAGATGTTCTGATTTAACTTCGTTGGCTAGTGAGAGCCGACTGGTGAACCGATTTAACTAGACTGCTGGCGAGTGAGCCGACACATGGGCTGCCATAACTAGTTGGCCGGCTAATGAGCCGACCAGTGAGCTGACTTTACTAGTCATCTGTTGAGTGAGCCAACTAGATAGCCAGTTGTCTTAACTACCTGATATAACTAGATAGCCTAATGATTAGCAAACTGACTTAACTAGCTATGTACCTACATAGCCCACTGGCTTGCTTGCTGACTTAACTACCTAACTACCTAGCTAACAAGCAGACAAGCGAACTGACTTAATTAGGTGACTTAACCAGTTAGCCACCTGGATAGCCAGCTGACTTAACAAGATAACTACCATGATTGGCAGTTGGCTAGCCAACTGATTTAACTAAATGACTTAACCAGCTTCCCAGCTGAGTTAACTAGCTGACATAACTAGCTAGCTACCTAGTTCACCCGTTGAGATAACTAACTGATTTAACTAGCTAGGTACCTAGCTAGCCAGATGGCTGGTCAGTTGACTTAAGTATCTGACTTAATTAGCCAGCCAGCTGGATGACCAACTGAATTAACTAGCTGACTTAACCAACTATCCACCTAACTAGTAAGTTGACTTAACTAGCTAGCTATGTAGCCAGCCAGCTGTGAAGCCAACCGAATTATCTAGTTGATCTAACTAGCTAGCCAGCTGGCTAGTCAGCTGACTTAGCCAGTTTACTACCTAGCTAGCCAGTTGCCTAGGATCTGACTCAACTAGTTGACTTAATCAGGTAGCCAGCTCTCTAGCAGGCTGACTTAATTTCCTAGCTACCTAGACAGTCAGCTGGATAACAGCTGACTTAACTAGCTAGCTAACAACGTAGCCTGCTGTCTTTCCAGTTGACTTAACTACATAGCTACCTAGCTATCCAGCTTGCTAGTGAGCTGACTTAACAACGTTACTTAACTAGCTAGCTATCTTGCCAGCTGGTTGACTTAATTAGCTAGCTACACTGCTAGGGAGCTGGCTAGCCAGCTGAGTTAATTCACTGACTTAACTAGCAAGCAAGCTGACTTAACTAGCTGAATTAGCCAGCTAGCTACCTAGCTAGCCAGCTGGCTTAACTAGCTGGCTCTACAAGCTAGCTACCTAGCTAGCTATCTAGCTAGCAAGGTTACTTAACTAGCTGGCTTAATTAGATATCAACCTGACATAACTAGCTGACTTATATAGCTAGCTCACTAGCCAGCCAGCTGATTTAACAAGCTGAAATAACTAGCTAGCCAGATGGACAGTCATCTGACTTGACTAGCGTTTTATCTAGCTAACCAGATAGATAGCTCACAGACTTATTGAGCTGTCATAACTAGTTATCCAGCTGGTGCCAACTGACTTAAATAGCTGACTTAAACAGCTAGTCAGCTGCCTAGCCAGCTGACTTAACTAGATGGCTCCCTATGTAGTCAGTTTGCTAGCCAACTGACTTACCTAGCTGACTTAAGCTAACAAGCTGTGTAGCCAGTTCATTTAACTAGCCAGCTACCTACCTAGCCAGCAGGCTAACCAGCTGACTTAGCTAACTGACTTGAACAGTTAGCCTGCTATCTTGCATGCTGACTTATCCAGCTAGTTGCCTAACTAGTGAGCAGACTAGACAGCTGATTAAATTAGATGACTTAACCAGCTAGACAGTTGGCTAGCCAGCTGACTTAACTCACTGACATCACTAGTTAGCCAGGTAGATATCTAGCTGACTTAACTAGCTAGCTACGTACCTTGTCAGTTGGCTTTCCAGCTCTCTTAACTAGCTGAATGAACCAGCTATCCAGCTGGTTAGCCAACTAACTTAACTATCTCGCTATTTGTCTAGCCAGCTGGCTAGCCAGCTGACTTAACTAGCTGACTTAACTAGCTAGCTACCTAGCTAGCCAGCTGACTTAAATAATGACCTAAATAACTAGCTACCTAGCTAGTCAGATGACTTAAATAGTTAGATGTCTAGCTTACTAGCTGACTTAGCCAACTAGCTAACTAGTTAGCTTACCCATTATTTAATGTACTAGCTAGGTGATTTAATTATCTTACTTAACTCATTAGCTAACGGGCTTCCTAGGTGGCTCAAGCAACTGACATAACTCGCTAGCTAGACATCTAGCTAGACTACTCAACCAGCTGACTCAACCCATTTGCTAACTAGCTAGCTAGATGACTCAACCAGCTGCCTTAACCAGTTTGTTTACTGGCTAACTCTCTGACTCAACCTGCTGAATAAACCCTTTATCTAACTAGCTAGCTAGCTGTTTTAACCAGCTTACTTAATTAGAAAGCTGACTTAACTAGATGAATTAGGTTGGTGACTAAACTACTTAGGTAGTTGTCTTAACTGGCCAACTTATCTAGTTAGTTTGTTGACTTAAATACCTGAATTAAATAGTTAGCTAACTATTTAACTAGCTGAATAACTAGCTGACTTAACTAATTAGTTAACTAGTTAGGTACAGACTTAAGTAGCTGGCTTAAATATTTAGCTAACTAGTAAGCTAGCTGACTTAGCTAACTGACTTAGCTAGTTTCCTGGTTAGCTAGCTGACTTATCTAGCTGACTTAACTAGTTGGCTAATGAGATAGCTAGCTGACTTAACGAGCTGGTTAATGAGATAGCTACCTGTTTTAACTAGTTGGTAAATGAGTTAACTAGCTGACTTAACTAGTTGTTTAACGAGTTAGCTAGGTGACTTAACTTGTTGGTTGATGAGTCAGCAGAATACTTAGCTGTTTTAACACGTTGGCTGACTACACAACAGACTTGTTAGCTGGCTTATCAAGTTAGTCAACTAGTTGGTAGACTAGTTCCTGGGTTAGATAGTTGACTGACGAGTTAGCTCACTAGTCAGCTCTGTTAAATAGTTGGATGGCTAGTGTGCTGACCTAACTAGAAGGCCGATTAGTAGGCCGATTAATTAGATCACCTAACATGTCGGCGACTAGTTAGCTGAGCTATCTTGTCGGCTGACAAGTTGGCCGACTATTCGGCCGATATTTTGGTTGACTTAACTAGTTTCTGGCTAGGCAGCCGACCAGTTTACTGACTTAACTAGTCAGCCAGCGAGTGAGCCGACAGGTGACCTGATTTAACTAATTGTCTGTCGAGTGATCACCCAGGTCAGCTGACTTAATGAGTCATCCAGCGAGTGAACTGATTGGTCAGCTGACTTAACTATTTTGCAGGCGACCGGTGAGCTGACTTAACTAGTCGACCGGTGAGTGAGGTGACAGGAGAGCTGCCTTAACTAGTCAGTAGGCAAGCGAGCTGACGGATGAACTGACTTAACTAATTACCTGGAGAACAAGCTGAATAGCTAACTAACCTGTTGGCCTGTGAGAGAGCCAACAAGTTAGTTGATGTGTTGCCTGGAGACCGAGTTGACTAGTTTGCTGACCAGTTGGCAGGCAAGGGAGCCGACTAGTTACCTGACCTGATGGAAAGTGAGCAATCCTACTAGTTAGATGACCAGCTAGCTGAGTTTCCAACCAACTAGTTAGCTAATTAACTAGTTGATTTGGTAGCTAAGTTAATAGTTAGCTGACTAGCTATCTGGCTATGTAGCTGACATAACTGGATACCAAACAAGCTATCTAGCTGTCTATGTACCTGACTTAAATAGCTAGCTAACTGGCTAGTAAGCTGGATAGCTGACTTATCTATCTAGTGGACCAGCTAGCTAGCTGACTAGCAAGCTAAATAGCAAGCTGACTTAACTTGCTGCTGAATAGTTAGCTGACTTGCCAACTGACTTAACTAACTAGCTGGATAGCTAGCTGACTTAAGTAACTGACGAGCAAGTTGGCTAGCTGACGTAAGTAACTGACTAGCAATGGCTGGATAGCTGGCTAACAAGCTGACTTAACTAGCTAGCCAAATGTTTGGCTACACTGCTAGCCATCTAGCTTAACTAGATAACTACCTGACTGGCAAGTTGGCTAGTGAGCCAACTAGCCAGCTAGTGGGCTGGCCAGCTGGCTAGCCAACTGGCTAAATTAGGCAGCCTGCTGGCTGGACAGTCAGAGTGCCAGCCACATTAACTAGCCAGACACCCTGCTAGTCAGCTGGCTAGCCAGCCGGCTTAACTAGCTGGCCACCTATATGACATGCCTGTTATCCAGCCGGCTTAACTTGCCTACCACCTGGCTATCCAGCCAGACAACTAGCTGACATAACGAGCAGACTTAACTAGATAGCCATCTGGCTAGCCAGCTGGCTTAACTATCTAGCCACCTAGCTAACCAGTTATCTACCCAACTAACTTAACTCGCTGACTTAACTAGGTAGTCAGCCAGCTAACCAACTGACTTAATTAGCTATCTGCCTAACTAGCATGGTGGCTAGCCAGCTGACTTTTCTAGCTGACATAACCAGGTAGCCAGCTGGCTAGTCAGCTGACTAAAGTACTGAGCTACCTAGTTGAATAAATTAGCTGACTTAACCAGCTAGACAACTAGTTAGCCAGTTGACTCAACTAGCAGGCCCAACAATTTAGTCAACTGGCTAGCAAGTTGACATAACTAGCTGACAACACTAGCTAGACTGGTGGCTAGCCAGCTGATTTAACTAGCTAGCTACATAGCTAGCCAGCTGGGAAACCAGATGAATTAACTAGCTGACTATAATGGCTAGCCAGCTGTCTAGCCAGCTGACTTAACTAACTGACTTAACTAGCTAGTCAGTTGACTTAACTAGATGATATAACTAGCTAGCTACCTAGCTAACCTGTTGACTTAGCTAGCTGGCTTAACTAGATAGCTACCAAGCTAGCCAGTTTCTTGGTCAACTGACTTAACTAGCTGTCTTAACCAGCTAGCCAGTTGACTGACCAGCTGACTTAATTAGCTAGACAGTTGGATGGCCAGCTGAATTAAATAGCTCTCTTTACAAGCTAGCCATCTGGCTATCCACCTGACTTAACTAGCTACCTACCTAACTAGTCAGCTGGGAAGCCAACTGAATTAACTAGCTCACTTAACAAGCTATCCCACTTGCTAGTCAGCTGACTTAACTAGCTTGCTACCTTGATAGCCAGCTGACTAGCCAGCTGGCTGAACTAGTTGACTTAACCACCTAGCCAGCTGATTCAATTAGACGACTTAACTAGTGATCCAGCTGGCTAGCCAGCTGACTTAACTGGCTCTCTACCTAGCTAGCTAACTGGCTAACCAGCTGAATTAACTAGCTGACTTATCTAGCTGGCAAGCTGGCTAGCCAACTGAGTTAACTGTCTCATTGCCTAGCTAGTCATCTGGCTAGCCACCTGACTTAACTAGCTGACTTATATATCTTGCCTGATTGCTAGTCAGCTGAATTAACTAGCTTGCTAAATAGCTAGCCAGTTGGCTAACCAGTTGTCTTAACTAACTAGCCAGTGGGATAGACAGCTGACCTAATTATCTAGTTACCTAGCTAGCCAACTGTCAAGTCAGCTGACTTAACTAGGTACATAACTACCTAGCCAGCTGGCTATTAGGCTGACATAACTGCCTGGCTACACAGCTAGCCAGTTGGATAGTCAGCTGACTCAACTTGCTAGGTACCTACGTAGCCCGCTGATTTGCCAGCAGACTTAATACCTAGCTGCCTAGCTAATAAGCTGGCTACTGAGCTGATTTAACAAAGTTGTTTAATAAGCTAGCTAACTGGCTAGCCAGCTGACTTAATTAGCTAGCTACCCAGCTAGGTACTGGCTAGCCAGCTGACTTAACTAGCCAGCAACCTGACTTAACTTGCTGACTTAACCAGCTAGCTACCTAGCTAGCCAGTTGTCAAATCTAGATAGATTAACTAGCTAGATACCTAGTTAGCTATCTGGCTAGCCAGCTAACTTAACTAGCTGACTTAACAAGCTAACTAGCTGATATGACTAGCTGACTTATATGGCTAACTTCCTAGATAGCCAGCTCACTTTACTAGCTGAAATAATAAGCTACCCTGATGACTAGCCATATGACTTAACTAACTTTTTATCTAGCTAACCAACTGGATAGCCATCTGACTTAATGAGCTGACTTAACTAGCTAGCCAACTGGTTGCCAGTTGACTTAACTAGCTAACTTAATCAGCAAGTCAGCTGACTAGACACCTGCCTTAAATAGCTGGCTACCTATTAGCCACCTGAATATCCAGCGGCCTTACCTAGCTGATTTAAGCTAGCAAGCTGGCTACCTACCTAGCCAAAAGGCAAGCTTGCTGACTTAATTAGCTGACTTGAACAGCCAGCCTGCTGGCTAGCAAGCTGACTTATCTAGTTAGCTAAGTACCTAGACACCTGGCTAGACAGCTGACTAAACTAGCTGACTTAACCAGCTACCCAGTTGGCTAGCCAGCTGACTTAACTCACTGACATCACTAGCTGGCCAGGTAGCTATCTGGCTGACTTAACTAGCTGACTACCTAAGTTGCCACTTGGCTTGCCAGCTCTCTTAGCTAAGTGAATTAACAAGCTAGCAAGTTGGCTAGCCAACAGTCTTAACTGGCTCACTACCTAACTACCCAGCTCGCTTGCCAGCTGACTTAAGTAGTTGATTAACTAGCAAATTACCTAGCTAACCAGCTGACTTATATAATTACCTAACTAGCTAGCTACCTAGCAAGCCAGCTGACTTAAGTAGTTAACTAACTACCTAGCTACCTAGCCAACAAGCTGACTTAAATAGTTAGCTGACTAAGTAGCCAGCTGACTTAACCAGATGGCTATTTATTTAGCTTACTAATTTTATAACATGCTAGCTAGCTGACTTAATCATCTGACTTAACTCGTTAGCTAATGTGCTAGCTAGCTGACTCAACCAGCTGAATTAACTCTTTAGCTAACAAGCTAGCTAGCTGACTAATCCATATGACTTAACTGGTTAACTAACTTGCTAGCTAGCGTACTCAAACAGCTGACTCAAGCCGTTTGCTAACAATCTAGTCTGCTGATTCAACCAGCTGGCTTAACACGTTAGTTAACTAGCTAACTACCTGACTCAACCTGCTGACTTAACCCGTTAGATAATTACCTAGCTAGCTGTCTAAACCAGCTAACTAAATTAGAAAACTGACTTTACTAGCTGACTTAGCTGGCTGACGTACTACTTACCTAGCTGACA
>NW_007231466.1:0-7091 GCF_000164805.1 Carlito syrichta | reverse complement strand
CCCGGGCTGGGCGTGCAGGAGGCTGCAGGGGCAAAGCGCCCCGGGATCCCCTCTCAGCCGAGGGCGATGCCGCTGCCTCCCTCCCGCCGCGACTCGGGGGCCCCTCCAGCCCCCTGCGTCCCTCTCTGCGCCGCAGGCTCGTAGGTGGCAGGCCGGGGTGTGGGTGAGATCCGGGAATGCTGAGGGCCGCAGGGACGCCTGCAAGTCGCCCGGAGCAGGTCGCGAGCGTGGCCCACGTGGTGGGCACCAGAGCCCTCCCCTCCCCTTCGCAGTCTCTACCTCCTCATGGATTTGTTTGGGCCGCGCCGCGCCGCAGGAACAGGGCCCGGGAGAACAAGGCTGAGCTATCCATGAGCGTTCTATTAAGCAGGAAGATTCCTGGCGCTGGCAGAGCCGGGCGAAGGCTCCGCCAGTCCTGTATCCCTCCTCCTGAGGACCCCGGGAGGAGCCCGGGCACATCTTGGCGCTGTTCCACGGCTGGATTTGGAGCAGCCCCCGCCGCCCTCCCACCATACTCTTCATGGGAGTAAAGAATGCTCACGGCAGGTGCTTTGTCCTCCAGACTGGCTCGTCCCTAACACCAACACTGGTTCATGCAGGCCTGGGCTCCTTCCCGCTCAGTCCCGCGTAGGGTGGGGACAATGGCGCTTAGATTCGGGGGAGGGGGCATTTGGAGTGAACCCGTAGTCTCCCCAGGAATCATCTGGGTTGTGAGGGCAGGAATCTAATCGGCTTCCCAGACCTAGTCTGGGGGTTCTGCCCATGGGCGCTGCAGCTCCTGCTTCTGGGGGTGAATCTCCTGAAGTCAGGTGGGTGGCCAGTTCCAGGCTGTGTTCTCTGCTTACCCCCTCTCGGAGTCTAGGGAGAGGAGAGCCCCCGACGCTGGTCATTCCCCACCAGCGGTCTGGAGAGCATCTAAAGGGAAATTGTACATGACTGGGTCAAATGGTAATGATTGGATAAAGGGGAGAATAAAGCAGATGTGCCCCAAAGACACATTAGGGGCAGAGACGGGGCAGGTGTGGCTGGCTGAACCCAGCCAGAGTCAGTTCCCTAGCAAGTGCATGATGGAAGACTCAGCATCTTCCCTCTGTGATAGGCAGCACATATCTAGAAACCGCCTTTGGGACTGTGGGATGGGAAAGAAAGGGACAAAAAAATAAACCTTTCAGATAAATTAACTTTACTAGAATTAACATGTGAGTGTCCATTGACCACCATTATTATGACCTAGGGGTCAGGTGTCCCAGAAGACATAGTTTACACTAACTCCACCCTGATCCTGGATTAGGTGTTATTATCCCAGACAAGCTATTTAAACTCTCAATTCACCACCAAAATAAAAACATCTGCATGTCACAACAGCTGTGGGTGGAACAGGAAGGGCAGTCACCATAGGAGCAGAATCATGTGTGCTGAGCCTCTCGGAATTGGCCATGTCTAGCAATACACTTACTGTTACTCTAGGCTAGGGGTCCTCAAGCTTTTAAAACAGGGGGCCAGTTCACTGTCCCTCAGACTGTTGGAGGGGCGGACTATAGTTTAAAAAAAAAAGGAATTTGTTCATAGTTTTTTTTTTTACACTATAGTCCGCCCCTCCAATGGTCTGAGGGACAGTGAACTGACCCCCTGTTTTAAAAGTTTGAGGACCTCTGCTCTAGGCAATTCTTAATGAATTAATTTATCAAACTTTCATTGCATCTGACTTTTGGGACAGGCTCTGGGTTTGATCTCAAAAGGTTTGCCAAAGGTGGGTCAAAAAGGAATCGTGCCTTCAAGTTGCTGGTGGCCCAGCAGAAGGGGCAAGGCCATCCTGAACACTCTCACACACCTCAGAAGAGGCTAGAGTTTCTGCCTCTGGGATAAGAGAGAGGACAGATGATTCCCAGTGTGGGAGAGGAGGAAGAGCCTAGGTGGCATGGGATTTAGCATGGGGAAGGGGGAGGAAGGAGGAGAGAGATGGACGCTGGGTTTGTTTGGGAAACACTCAGAAGCTGTGGTTTAGAATGTGTGGTGGGAAATGTTTGCAAATAAGGTTAGGAAGAATAGCTCGGGCTTACTGCAGGGCTCAAGTACTAGGCCAAGGAGTTTTGAGTTTCATTTGCTAATCAACGGGGAGCCATTGATGTTTCAGCACAAGCTTTGATTAATCAAAATAAATGAAAAAAGTTATTATATTACCCCTTTTCTCCTTCAGTTTTTGGAGAGATCTCAAAATTATTCATCTTCTGCTTCCTTCCCCAAATGTCTGTTAAAATGGTCAGGAATTGTAATCCCAGATCTCTCATCAATGGCATCACAATTGCATTTGCAATGAGGGCTAGGAAGGAGTAGACATAAATATCAACTAATGGCATTATATTGACTGCCCTATTAGAATTGCTTTTGTTTGTGATATAAGATGGCAAATAACAAGGTTACCACAGATGGCATGATTCGAGGTCAGGGGAGGTAATCGCATCAAACTTACATTTTACTGATTGAATGAGGGTTTGTTTTTTAGAATCTAGATTGAGTGGGAGAGATGGTCAAAAAGCCCTATCTCCAGATCCAGTTTCCAGTTCTGGCCCCAGAAATTCACTGGAGGTGTGGGGAGACAGGTCTGCCTTATTCCTCACTCTTTTTTCCCACACCGGTAGGGCTTCCTCGCCTGGTCTCTAGGTCCATCTCTCCTTCCCCCACCACCCCGCCCAGATGGTTCTTTTATGAAGATTGTGAACTTCATCTGCAGAAGTTCCTGAGGGTTTCCATTTGCTGCCTCCATAAGTCGAGTGGACTGCATCCCTCTTCCCTCCCGGCTGCCTTAGGAAGTGGTCAAACGGCTGCATTCCTGGGCTGATGGGTTGGCCCACTTCTTCACAGCCGAAGCCAAGACACAGATTTCATGAGACTGTCTTGTGACAGGCTGAGGTCACTTTGAATAAAACAGAATCCAGCCTCAGCTCACAGAAATAACCATTAAAAAGCAGCTTTTCCTGGGTTGGTGAGCACAATTTGGTTAAAACCTGGAGCAAAGGGCTTAGATGATCTGAGGGAGGGATTTGGAGACACTCACTTGGTCTTTCTTTTCATGCACACAGCCGTGGACACACTCATGCACAGAGCTGTGTAGCCACGATATTTATAAATCTGCAGCCACAGACTCGGCAAAGAAAAGGAGCTCATGTCAGTAGAGCTAATGTGATTAAGAGAGACATTTCAACTCCCATAATGCAAGCAGACATGTTCTTCTGAAGAATCCTGGAGTTTTGTTTCAGGTCTACCAAGCAATGAAAACAGAGCACACCTTGAGTAAGTATCTCATTGTCTGGGAGGGTAGAGAATCTTTTGAATGTTTGATTCAGTCTGTGGGTTAGAAGATCTTTCCCCACCACGTTATCAAGCTTTGGGCATAGGACTGGTACTAACCTTTAGATCGATGGAGATTTCATTCTATACATGAGCAACAATGCTCAGCATTGTCTACTAACTTACCCATGGTCACACAACCTGTCTGGGGTAAGGCCAGACCTGATTTCTTGGCTTCCTAATCCCGACCCAGTGTAATTGCCAGTGAACTGCCATGGTGGAATAAGCTTAGTAGCAAGATGACAACCTTCTATCTTTTTAAGTAGAAGAAAGAGTTTCTTGTTGGCCTTGCTGCTAGTAATTAAATGAAAACAATGCTATGAAAATAGGGACAGGAAGGGATTATTCTCTGGATGAGGAACAAATGATAACGTCAATACAGCATCTTATTTTCAGGGGACACGGGACCCATGCCATTCTCCACCCAGAGCCCTTGGGAATCTGGAAGAACAAATGTCCCCTCATTATTTATCATCTCTTTTCCATGCACTTTAAAGGAACCAGGAACTCAGATGCACTTTAGTGGGTTTGAGCTATACACCGGGAAGCTGTCATGTGCTTATGGGGAAGCCCCCCCAAGGAAGGCAGGGGCTAGAGGGCTTGGCTTAGTCCTGCCTCTGCTGCCTCTCACCTGCTATCCCAGAAGAGCCCCACTTTTATCTGCTTTGTACATTGGGGGCCTACATACAGTTTTGTTCAAGGAAAAAAATGTACCACTTCTAAAAAAATTTGAAAATGACACATCTAATTCAATCCATTCATGGAATTACAGTTTATGAAACTGAGACCCAGAAAGGTCACCCCAAGTTGAAGCCCAGTGCCACCCTCCTCCTTTCTGCTGATGTCACCCCCTCCCTCTTCTGGTGACCCAGTCCCATTCCCCCAGACTCACCTTTGACAACAGGTGTCTCTGTCACACCCCCACTCCATCCAACCAGTCCCGAAGTCTCCCTGGTTCTTCCAAGCACTTTCTCCTTCAGTTCATCTCAGCCAAGGGGTCTGACTGTTCTTTACCAGTGATTGCCATTCCTATTATTCTAAAAGCACTCCCAACAGTCTAATTTCCATTTTTAGCAAATATTACTGTCACATTCAGGCCATACAGTATTCCTTTTTTTTTAAAATTTTTAGTTGAAGTCTCACTCTGTGGCCCAAGCTAGAGTGCAGTGGCACAATCATATCTCACAGCAGCCTCCAACTTCTGGGCCCAAGTGATCCTCCAACCTCAACCTCCTGAGTAGCTGGGGCTGGAGGTACACACTACCACACCTAGCTAGTTTTTTGATGTTTTTGTAGAGATGAGGTCTCACTATGTTGCCCAGGCTTGTCTCAAACTCCTGGGCTCAAGCAATCCTCCTGCCTCAGCCTCCCAAAGTGCTGGGATTACAGGTGTGAGCCACCATGTCCCACCAGACTGTTCATTTAAAACAATACCAACTTACTTTTCCTAGAAGGCAGACCAGAGTTTTTAAAGAGCTTTCTTTTCCCCTTCTTAATGTTCCCTGAAATCAGATATTGCCAAGGAACCAAGGAGTGGCCCTGAGAAGTTCTGTAAGAGGGTGAGTCCCTGCGCAAATGGGGACAGAGCTTCCTATCTTCTCCAGGGCTAGACCTCACTAAGATTAGGCTTCAGTGGCACTGGGGCCACCAGCAAAGACACCTGAGAGGGAAAGAAGGAGAGAGAACAACAAATATTTTAAAGCAATCTAATACCTTACACTTCAAATAAAGACACCTAAGTAGTCATTGGGTGGATCAGAACTTGGTGACATCAGAACTTAGTGTTCTCTTCATTTCAAATTGCATCTAGAGCTGACACCTCATCACTTTCCTCCTTGGGCCATCTCATCCTACAGGCTTCCCTCCCAGGTGCAGGAGAAAACAGTTCTGAACCGTCCACACTTGAGTTTTGCTACTTCTCTTTGAGAAATGAATTTGCCTCAGGTAAAAGGCATTCATAAAAGAGCTGGAGAATAAAGTCCTTTGTCAACTCACCAGACTGGCTCAGTGGTTCAGGCTTCACCAGGGTCAATCTCTTGTGTACAGAGATTGGCCTTCAAGGCTTTGCCCTGAGTTCAACTCTCTGGACTCCTTGAAAACAGAACAGCTATGGAGTTCATTCTGGATCAGAATCGAGGCCTGCAAAATAATAACTGATACAGCTTTCCAGAAGAAATTCTTGCTGGATTCTGGGGCAACATGGTGACAGGGCAGCTCTGTCTGTGAAACTCTCCACCGAGGAGAACGCAAAGAGACTCTGATTCTCACCCCAGAGGTTGTGGATCCCATCGTCTGCAGCCTACTCTTCAAACGGAGCTCGACAGAGACTTTGCTGAGGCATCGCCAAGGTCTGGGCAGCTACTGTGGTGAGTGTGGCTGCTGCCCTGGCCGGCAGCCATTTCACATCGCACCGTCAGTGCCTGGGATGAGCCATGGCCTCCTTGGAGGCGCCGGAGCCACTGGCACAGCCTCCTCCAAGGCGGCGGAGGTACTGCCACCCCCCCCAAGGCTGCCAAGCTGCTGCTGCCCCCTCCTCTGAGGTAGCTGAGCCACCGCCTTCTCCACCTCCTCCGGGGCAGCCGAGCAGCTGCCCCTCCGAGGCAGCCACTACACAGAGGTGGCTATTACATATCGCACCACCTGTGCCAGTGGCCCAGCTGCCACCGCTGCCACCGTTGCTGGTGCTGCCACCGCTGCCACCAAGGCAGGCATTCCACATCGCACCGTCGGTGCCTGGTGGGTGAGCAGCTGAGATAAAGACCATCTGGAGCGAGGGATACCACCACTTGCTGGCTATTCAAGCCCACCTCAACAAGCATTGGTGTGAGACCTGGGGACCCTCAGTCCCATGCAGGGCCGGACACTGTGGCCCCCTGCTGCTGCTCTTCCACCACGTGCATGGGAGTCTCGGGTCTCAGCTAGCTCCCTGGCTGCATCATCTCTCATCATCACCAAGCTGCTGGTCACTCAGAGAGGCTCTGGATGCCCGCCTCTTAGAGACACTGGTCCCATTCCTGTTTGTAGTACCCTGTGGGGGGCCCAGGGCAACTCTCCACTCACCACCTGCCATTGGAGCTTTGGAGCTCTGGAGCTCCAGGCCCACCCTGGCTGAGGCATTCAGCCCATGACCCCAAGCTTGGGGACCCAGACAAGTGGAGAAAAAGGGATCTACGAAAGAGAATCTGGGTCTGCCTTCCTCCAGGCAGAGATTTCCATTGCCCTGCCCACCTATCAACAAACTCCACCTTGGTTCCTAAGGTAACCTTGCTAAACAGGAGACAAATTCCCACCCCTAAGCTGAATCAGATAAAAGCAACTCCCAGGCAGCCAAACCCAAACTGTGAGTAAACCTAGCTGCCTGCAAAGGAAAAACAAAGGGGAGAGGCCGGAGTTCAGAGCTGAAGTGATTTTAGTCTGATCTCTTATTGTGACTTATTGTTTTATCATTTTGACTGTTTATTTTGATCATGTTCATTGTTTGCCTTCTGACTTACACTGTTTCATGTTTATATTGGTCTGTCTCTGTGTAGCTATCAGTATTCTTTAGGGGATCTTTCTTACATGTCTTCTTCCACTTCTCTCCAGCCTTGTGTCTCTTCCTTACCTGATAGTTTGTATGTATGTCTGTTTTCCCTCTCGCTCTTCTTTCTCTCTAACTTCCTATTGACTCCCCCTTCCTCCATTATTTTCCTCTTTTATATCCCCATTTAAATCTAGGAACCAAGACTACATACTGCTGAATG
>NW_007231465.1:66330-81372 GCF_000164805.1 Carlito syrichta | reverse complement strand
AGTATGCTTACCTTGTTACGACTTATCTCATCTCATGTGCTGTGATTTGTTTTATGTAGATTATTGTGGAGTTGCATTTGAGGAGGGTATTCATAGGACATATGAACCACAGAGGTATAAATTTAGAAGGAAGTTGTGTTTGTTACATTTATTTGCTAGAGTGAGGCTAGATGATGATGTTCCCTGGACAGTTGCGTGACATCAGAGATGAGTGGTACTTGTTGCATTATTCTCAAAACTCATTCCAGATGGTGGAGATTTCAGAATTCTTAGGATTTCCAAAAAGGTAGAAACAGCAATACTGAATAAATGAAGTAGAGAAAATTGAAATAAATAGAGCCAGGTGCAGTGTTTCGCACCTGTCATCAGCACTTTGGGAGGCTAAGATGGTTGGATTGCTGGAGACAAGCAGTTCATGACCAGGTTGCACAACAAGGTGAGATCTCTATCTCTACAAAACCTAGAAACATTAGCCAGGCATGGTGGTGAGTACCTATAGCCCAAACTACTTGAGAGTCTGAGGCATAAGAACCACTTGAACCCAGGAGTTTGAGGCTGTAGTGAGCTGCGATTATGCCATTGAATTCTAGCTTGGGCAACATAGAGAAAGAAGGAGAGAGAGAGAGAGGGAGGGGGGGAGGGAGGGAGGGAGAGAAGAAGGAAGGAAGGAAGGAAGGAAGGAAGAGATTTCAGGAAAATAATAGCATCATAGATAATGAAAAATTTACATATTGATAATGGTGGTCAGTTCTTTAAGAAGACTTTTTCCCTTCCTCATTCATATTTTATTAGGAAGTCATATCAGAAAACCAATTATACAACTTTAAGTAGTAAGTGAATCATTCTTAGCAAATACATGAAGACTAGAACCCAAGTCATATATGACATTTCACTTTGCAAATACTTTTACATTTAATAGCCATGAAAAAGGAACTATTTATTTATTTATTTAAAAGATGTAGGGTGCATTTCAGGGTTAGGTATACAAATGGCCATTGTGTATGTAAAGTTCGGGTCTCACTTTTGCCCACACTTCATCTGGTTTGAGAACAGGTACCCTTATTGATAAAGTGTGCCTCCCCTTGGCAGTTTCCACTACTGCCAATCCCTTTCTTATAGTATTGTGATAATTGCTTAGGGTCTGCTTATGAGTGAGAACATGTGGTACTCCGTTCTTTGTTTCTGTGAATGATCACTCAGTATTATAGACTCTAAGTCTATCCAAGTTGCTGTGAACTTCATAATTTTGTCCTTCTTTATGGCTGCATAATATTACATCATGTATATGTACCACATTTTTTTTAACCTGTCCTGTTTTGATGGGCAGCATGATTGGTCCCATGTTTTTGCTATTGTGAATAATGCTGCAATAAACATATCTGAGCAGATATCTTTTTCGTGGAGTGATTTGAGTTCTTCTTGGTATATTCCCAGAAAGTGATTGTGGGGTCATATGGAAGGTCGAATATTAGATCTTTTAGGAGTCACCAAACTGTTTTCCACAGCAGTTGTACTAGTTTACATGCCCACCAACAGTGTAGAGGTGTTCCCCTTTCCCCGCATTCTCTCCAGCATCTGTTTCTTTTTGAGTTATTGATGATGCCACCCTGACTGGAGTTAGGTGGTATCTCAATGTGGTTTTAATTTGCATTTCTTTGACGATTAGTGAGACTGAGCATTTTTTCATGTATTGTTGTCTGCTCATATGTCTTTTTTTGAGAAGCGTTTATTCATATCTTTTCCCACTTTGTAATGGGGCTTTTTGTTTTTTTCTTTTTGGCACATTTGAGTTCCTTGAACATCCTGGATGTTGGACCTTTGGTCTGATACACAGTTGACAAATATTTTTTCCCACTCCATGGGCTGTTTCCCTGCTCTCTTGATGATTTCTTTGACTTTGCAGAAGCTTGTCAGTTTGATGAGGTCCCTCTTATCTATCTTATCTCTTATGGCATAGGCACTTGGGGTTTTCATCAGGAATTGGTTGCCAGTTCCAATTTCCATTAGGATATCTCCTGTATATTCTAAGGTTCTTATAGTATGCAGTTTTACATTTAGGTCTTTGATCCATTTAGAGTTGTTTTTTGTGTATGGTGATAGATAAGGGCCTTGTTTTAATATTTTGCATGTGGTCAGCCAATTTTCCCAGGACCATTTACTGAACAAGTTCATCTCGCCCCAGTGGTTATTCATGGAGGCTTTGTATAAGATGAGTTGGTTGAGAAGTTGAGGTTTTGCTTCTGGGATCTCTATCCTGTTCCATTGATCTATATGCCTGTTCTTGTACCAGTACCAGGCTGCTTTGATTATTGTAGCCTTATAATAAAGTTAAAGTCTGGAAGTGTGGTCTCTCTCCCTTTATTTCTTTTGCTGAGGATTGTTTTGGCTTTTCATGGTCATTTATGTTTCCATATGAATTTCTGTATTGTTATTTCCAGGTCTGAGAATAATGATGCTGGTAATTTGATGGGTATTGCATTAAATCTGTAGATTGCCTTTGGTAGGATGGACATCTTAACAATGTTGATTCTTCCAATCCATGAGCAAGAAATATTTTTCCATCTGTCTGATTTCTTTGAACAGTGTTTTATACTTCTCATTGTAAAGGTCATGCACATCTCTAGTTAGGAAGATGCCAAGGTATTTCTTTTCTTTTTGTGACTAGGAACAATTTAAAAAATAATTTTTAAAAGACACATTAGTTTTCATCATAATAGGACAATTTGGTTTCTTAAAAGACACATTGAAAACACAGAGGAATAAAAAGTATTTGCACAACTTATCTGTGAAGGAAAGGAACTGTATTACCTGTAAACACACTCTCATAAATAAAAAAAGTCAATAAAAAGTGGCCAAAATATGTATAGACATTTTACTAAAGAAGATATATGGGTGCAAAATAAGCAAGTGAAAAGAAAGATGTTTGGCAATATTACTAATTAGGGAGATTCAGGTTATTATTATTCATGAAAAAATAAAAATACAATAACTTTTATAAAAAATTAGACAAGGAAAAATAGGAAACAGGAAAATTCAAACCCATGTATTTAAAACATAAAGCAAAATTTCTAATGAAATATACAGCACACTGATTCCAGAAATACGTTTAAAAGAATAACATTAATATCAAAGATAGTTTCATTTCTGAGACACAATTATTATTTAACTTTGGAACAAAGATAAAAATGACAACAGACTTTCATCAGAAATTTTGCAAGCCAAAAGACACAGAAGCGACATCTTTAAGGTACTGAAAAACATTGATACATTTATGCCATTTAGAAATTAATGGAGAAGGACACAGCCTTAGAAACAGAAAAATCATTTTTTTAAATTCAGTACTGATTACTAATTCTTGATTAAAGCACTAAGAAAACTCAGAATTAAATTACTTGATGTATTCATGGAGTCCACAAAAGAAATATGGAAATTCAAATTAACAGAAAAATGGCAAGGAAACTCCTTAATATTTAAGAGAGCAGTAAGGATTTTTATGATCACTCCTCCTCTTCAACAAAAAATGAAATCCTCCAGCAAGTGCAATAAACAAACAATATAAGATACAGATTGGGAGAACCTATTAATATTCTTAGATAATACAGAAAAGTTTACATGAAAATTCAACAGATATTTGAACAAAATAGAATTATACACAAAAGTTTGATGCATATAAAAACAACATTAAATAACCAGTTGTGTTTCTATATGCCAGGTACAAATTAAAAGTTCTGCTGGAAGTGACATCATTCTGTAAAGTAAAATGTTATGACACTCAGGTATAACTTTAAGAAAATATATCTGAGTATATGCAAATGCCCTCAGCCATGGGAATGGACTGCATGCAACACAAGAGCAGACAATACAATTTCAGTGGTCTCACACTCAGGAGAATGAAGCTATTGTTCCATGTGGTGCTCACTATACCAGTAGCTCTGTTGACAGTCCTGGTCTGGTCACTCTGCTTCTCTACCAATAAAAAAATAAGTCTGTGAAATGCATTCTGACTATCTCAGAATTTCCATAAATGTTCCATTTCTATTACTAATATTGAAGAGATAAAATATTTGTGAAAAGGAATAAAATTGACTCATTATAGTTTGGTGTTAATATCTATGTCTGTGTTATTATCAGAAACATGAAATAAAGATTCAACCAAGAAATGTGGACCACTATTATCTAAAACAGGAGGACATATATAAAATACAGTTAAAATTTGCTCTCTGGCATTTATTGGATAAATGCACTTGTTAAAAGTATACTAATCCTGTTGCTAGGCAATTAAATCCTTTGTGAATCTGTAAGACACGAACTACTAGTCATTAAACACTTTAAGAGGCTAATTCAGGACTGATATGTTGCAAGAAAACAGAAAGGGGAACCAAATACTCACATGCCAGCCATCCTATAGTTAGGCTTTTGTCAGACATACAGTTGGCAAATATTTTTTCCCAGTCTGTGGGCTGTCTACCTGCTCTCTTGATGGTTTCTTTGGTTTTGCAGAAGCTTGTCAGTTTGACAAGGTCCCGCTTGTCTGTCTTATCTCTTATGGCATGGGCACTTGGGCTTTGATCAGGAATTGGTTGCCAGTTCCAATTTCCATAAGGGTGTTTCCTATATTTTCTGAGGTTCTTATAGTTTGAGGTTTTATGTTTGGGTCTCTGATCCATTTAGAGTTGATTTTTGTATATGAGGATAGGTAGGGGTCTTGTAGTCTTCTGCATGTGGTCAGCCAGTTTTCCCAGCAGCATTTACTACATAGTTCTCCTCTCCCCAGGCGTTGGTGGTGGAGACTTTGTCAAAGATGAGTTGGTTAAGAAATTGAGATTTTGCTTTTTCCATGAACAGGTAAAATCCCTGGCTAAAGTTGTCCTCCAAAATCATAAAGGCCGAAACTTACTTTTTCTATCCCAAGGGGGGCTCTGTGTAGCCCTTGGAGAAGCTTGTTACTTTATGCCAACAAATCAGGGTTTATTAAAAACACTTTCCAAAGGGTCTGAAAAAATTTGGACAAATGACAAAAATAAATCCTGGTTCCAATCCTTATTTGATTGGAACCCATGGCTAACAACTCTTGGTCTAGTTGGACCCCTCATACTTCTCCTCCTTGGTTTGCTCATAGGGCCCTGCATAATAAATTAAATTACTCATCTTGTCAAACAATGAATCAGTTCTGTAAAACTTATATATATGAGACCCTAGTATAATAATATACTTATGGCGGATGAGTCAACGCACTGATTTACGAACAACTAAGAAGGGGGAATGAAATATCTATCTGCAAAACCTATAACAGCCTAATAGCTTGCTTGACATATGTAACTCCATTTTGTAACAGATCTTCCATCTTAACCTAGAAACGACCCCCTTACATAACCTTCCCATAATCACTCCACACACCCACATTCCTGTCCCCTTGGTGCTTGGAAACTCCCTAGTTGCACAAATTCTGCAACATCCATACCCCTTCATAATTGAATGTATTGCCAATAAGTATTAATCAAACTGTACAGCTTATATAATTTCTGCTTTTATATACCCCCTACTCACTCTGTTTGGGGCTGAGAGTTCTTTGGACACTAGTCAGCACCAATAAAGGATTCATAATTTGACCCTCTCTGCATGTTGGTGGCTCCTTTCTTGCTATCTGACTATAACACTAGAAATAGATTTAGGCAATAAAAATGAAGCTATGGTATTAAGAATTGAAAGTAAACAATGTGATATTGACACATGAAAGTCCATATATGTTTTTTACAGCATTTGTATTATTTCAAAGCATTTTAAGTCTACGGAAGAAACTCTTTGAGTTTTCCTTAAACTTCTCTTTAAGAATGAAGTCACTGGAGGCTTTGTCAAAGATGAATTGGTTGCACTGGGGAGAGGAGAACCTATTCTGTAAATGGCGCTGGGAAAACTGGCTGACCACATGCAGAAGATTGAAACAGGACCCCTACCTATCCCCATACACAAAAATCAACTCTAAATGGATCAGAGACCTAAATGTAAAACCTTAAACTATAAGAATCTTAGAAAACACAGGGAGACACCCTTATGGAAATTGGAATTGGCAACTGATTCCTATTCAGAACCCTAAAGACCAATATCTTAAGAAATAAAATAGACAAGTGGGACCTCATCAAATTAACGAGCTTCTGCAAAGCAAAGAAACTATCAGGAGAGCAGGGAGACAGCTCACAGAGTGGGAAAAAAATATTTGCCAACTGTTTATCTGACAAAGGCCTAACATTTAGGCTCTACAGGGAACTCAAACATACCGAAAGGAAAAAAATAAACAGCCCCTTTAAAAAGTGGGCAAAAGACATGAATAGACACTTCTCAAAAGAAGATATACAGGCAGCCAACAGACACATAAAAAAGTGCTCAGCCTCACTCATCATCAGAGAAATGCAAATCAAAACCACATTGAGATACCACCTAACCCTCATAAGAATGGCCATCATTAATAAAACAACAACAGATGCTAGCAAGGATGTGGAGAAAAAGGAACACTTCTACCTGGCTGGTGGGAATGCAAACTAGTGCAACCTCTTTAGAAGACAGTGTGGCGATTCCAGAAAGAACTAGAAATTGACCTTCCATATGATCCAGCAATTCCCCGGGGGAAAGCAAATCATTCTACAAAAAAGATACCTGCACATGTATGTTTGTTGCCACTCTGTTCACAATAGCAAAAACATAAAACCAACCGTATTGCCCATCGAAGCTGGACTAGATAAAAAAAGTGGTACATATACACAATGGAATATTATGCAGCCATAAAGAAGGACAAATATATGAACTTTTCAGCAACTTGGATGAATTTGGAGTCGATCATAGTCAGTGATTTATCACAGAAACAAAGAACAGAGTTCCATATGTTCTAACCCATAAATGGACCTTGAACAATTATAATGTTATAAGAAAGTGATTGGCAGTAGTGGGAAACTGTCAGGGGAGGGGAGCATACCTCATTAACAAGGGTACCTGCATGATCAATGTATATATACCTAACCCTGAAAGTTACTCCACATCTTTATAATAAAAATTAAAAAAAAAAGAATGAAGTTACAAATTTTAACATTCTTTTCACAGATACAGGAAAAATCACTCCACACATTCTTGAGATATATTCATACACTTATAATAAAAATTCATACACTTATAATAAAAATTACTGCCCATGCATTTATAACATTTCTTAGTTGAAAACCATAGAATTTTCTGCTATTGTCTCTACTTTTAAAAATTTAAAAACATCAATTTACTAGGACTAATTTCTTTAGGCTACAATGCAATCTCACCTCCACTGTGCTATGCTTCCCATTCCAACTGAATCCCCTACTTATCCACTGTGTAGATTTACAGAACCATAGAAACTGAAATTACCAGAAGAGTGGCTAAGAGCTTGGCCAAATTCCCTTGGTAAAAACTTGTTCTCTCACATTTCTTTGCTTTGTTTTGTTTCATTTTTTTGAGTTGGAATCTCACTCTGTTGTCCAGGCTGGAGTACAGTGGCACATTCATGGCCACCTGAGTGTTGACCTGCTGGGCTCCAGTGATCCTTCAGCCTCCGGCTTCCAAGTAGCTAGAACTACAGGGATGTGCTACCATGGCCAGCTAATTTTTAAAAAAAATTTATTGTAGAGACGAGGTCTTGCCATGTTGCCCAGGTTGGTCTTGAACCCGCAAACTCAGGCAATCCACTGTCTTGGCCTCCCAAAGTGCTGGAATTACAAGCTGAACCACCAAGCCCAGCCTATCACATTTCAGCAGACTGATCTTGATCAAACGACTGTTGTTGTTTGGTTAGATTTCTATCAAATGGCAATATTAATAGTGTTTGTACGTCAAGTTTTCTCAAAAATTAATTCACAAATTTATCATCTGAGAATCTTATTCAAATACTAAGCTCCTTAACTCTGTGTAGTATGGAACCTGACATCTGCATTTTTAAACAATATCCAGATGATACTTGTTAAAAGTTGCTGATTAGTGTCACCTTTTAAGTTGCAAGGGTCTACATCATTGGGTCTGCACAATGGGGTTATTGTGAAGACTAAAATTCATTGATGTAAAATGACTAATTTAGTGGATTTCACATAGCAAGCTATCATAAATTGTCATTAGCATTTTGAGGGAAATTATAATTATGTGACTTAGTATATTTCTTTTCCAGATGATGCATCTTAACAAGACGGTTGATATAATGTGTATAATGTCACTTAAAATCACTCTAGAGAAGTCTGCTTGCCCAATGTTTCTTTGGCCTCTACTATATAGCATCTTTGAACACATATTCTTTTTTTTAACATTTAGAATATATTATAATGTTACTTAAAGGTAGATGAGTTTTATACATTCATCAAACTCATACATTGTTAACCACCCCTGGGAAACATTTCCCTATTGCCCAAATCTCTGCTGTCTCCCTACTCCATTGAACTGTTGTATACTTTCTCATGCAGTCTTCCTTTTTAAAGTTTTAATAACAGTGTCTTTTTCATTTCCACCAGGTCCCTTTTAAAAAACAACAACAAAGTATAGTTTTTAGAATTGGAAAACTTGAATTTGAGCACCCAGACTCACCATGTGAACATTCATGGTCACCTTAATTTTCTTAATGTTCTTATGTATTAAATGAAGATGTTAAAATATGCCGGTGTACCTCTTATGATTCAAGGTGTATGAGATCTCTGCCTAGTTCCAGGAGAGGCCACACATTTTACTGCCTGGCAAGCTAGAATCAATTTGGGATATTTTCAGAGTTATCAGGAAATAAATATTATATTTACTCCAAGAATAGTGAAACAATGAATTACGAAACTGCCAGTTGCTACTGGTGACCAAAATTTTCTAAATAATTGAAAAGAAAACTGATGAGAGAGAGAGAGAGCGCGCACGCGAGAGAGACTGAGACCCTAACTCATCTGGAGTCCTAGATCTACTTTGCATAAAATCCATTGTTGCTGAGTCTCATAATTCAGTCTTGTTTTGTTTGTCTTAGACAGTTTGAATTGGGAGTTTGTTGCTTGCAATGCAGAAAGACCTGACCAGTGAAATATTTCTCTGCAAGCTTTGTGAATTTTATGTAATTATTATGCATTGAAACATTCTGTCAGCAACTACCATTCTATATTTTTAGTCTTTTTTTTTCATTTTTCTCTATTTTGTTTTTTATAAGCTGATTTCATGTTCAGATTTAAAGATCCTCAAAAAATACATAAAGGATTTATAAAGGTAGTATAAAACCAAGATACAATACTATAATCTAAACCCATTTTCCCTCACATGAAGAAAAACACAACCCACCTGACTAAAATGATTGATGTTTTGTTAAAGTAATATTTCCCTCCCTCAAAAAAAACAGAAATTTTAGAACTTTATGTGCACAGAAATTATAGCCTATATATGTATGCATATCCATTTTTTCATTTTATATAAAATAATTTAAGGGATACTAATTGAAAAGTATTATGACTTAGGCTTCATTCAAATTATAGATATTATAAAAACAATTCAATTGGCTTTTTAAAGTTACATGAGTGAGACAGTGGAATCAAAAGAAGTATAATGAACTAAGGAGAAATTTATAACAATTCTTGAAGGCCTAGAGGAATTCTCTGTAAACAAAGAGAATAGGATCAACAAATAAAAATGTTGATTGTAATCTACAAACAGCAATAACATATAAGGGGATTTAGATATTTGTAAAAATAGACAAAAATTTTTGTCCTTTACATGATTTATCAGAGATGGGTGATTACAGCAAGGTTTTGTTCAAAAGAAACTCAGAAAAACTAATGTATCTGTGGTTATTTTATGTGAATATATTAAGAAAAAACTGGTTCTGGTACTATATAACAACTATATATTTTTCTGAGTAACTAGTACAATTAAATCGATGACTACAAAGTGATGAAACTCTATAATGACTAGTGGCTTTACTTTTTAAACTATTTGTTAAAAATTAAGACACAAACACATATTAGCCTAGGCCTACACAGGGATAAGATCACCAAAATCACTATCTTTCTCCTCTGTATCTTATCCCACTGGAAGTTCTTCAGTGACAATTAACACACATGGAACTATCATCTTCTATGATAACAGTATCTTTTTCTGGAATACCTCTTCAAAGACCTAAAGCTATTTTACAGTTCATTTTTTTTAGATAAGTAGAGGAAGTATACTACAAATAATTGCAAAAAGTATAGTATAATAAATACATAGACCATTAACATAGTCATTTATAATCACCATCAAGTATTATACACTACATGTAATTGTATGACCTATACTTGTATATGAATGGCTGTGCAGTAGATTTGTTTATACCAGCATCACTACAAACACATGAGTAATGTGTGTGCTACAACTTCACAACATCTACAATGTTACCAGGCAATAGAAATGTTTCCACTCCAATATAATCTTATAGAACACCTGTTATGGATGCAGTCTGATGTTGACCAAAATGCCGTTATGCAGCACATGTCTGTACTTTAAAGATGTGCCACCATCTTCTATCTTCATGGTTTCTGATAAGAAATCTGTAGTGTTTCAAATCCTTGTTTTTCCACATAACCTATACTGAAAAGTGGCATAAATATTTATTTGTCCTGACTGTTCAGCAGGTTAGTAAAATATGTGTGGATATAGCTTTTGGTTTCTCCAAGGGTTTGCTTCTTGAATTTCTAAATTGATATCTTTGCAAAATTTGAACTGTTATTTCCTCTGTTTTTTCCACACCAATCTCTTCCCTTTCCTGGACTCCAATGGAATGCCTGTTAGACTTTTCCTCTAGTTCCTTAAAGTGTTGTTGACTTTTCAACATATTGCTGCTTTTTTTCAGATTGAATAATTTTCATGAATCTTTCCCCAACTTACCTCTTTCTAATGCCCCTTTTGTTGTAAACCCAGTAGTTTTTGAAAATATATATTTTTTATTTTTACCATTTCTAATTTTGCTTGATGTCTCCATTTTTGTGCTATAATATGTACAATAAGCAGGGTGAATGTGGACAACCTTGTCTTGTTCCCAGTATCAGGGAAAAGCATTTGGTCTTTCAAAATTAAATACAACATTAACTGCTGGTTTTATGAAGATTCTGGATATAGAAATAGTTCTCTATTCCTATTTTGTTTGGAGATTTTATGATGAGTAATGTTGAATTTCATCCAATGCTTTTTTTTTTGCATCAATTGATGGTATTAAATTTTTTCAGCCTGTTAATATGAATTGTATTGAATAATTTAAAAAATATTGACCAAGGCTTACTTACCTGAGATAAATTCCACTTAGTTTTAGTGTATAATTTTTTTCATACCTTGTTGGAATCAATGTACTACATTTTTTGAAGATGCCCTTGAAATTCACAAAATATATAGTTCTATATTTTTCTTTATTTTTTCTTTTCTCTTCATTCTTTTCTTATTTTTTTCTGTAAAAATGTTTTTGCCTTGTTTGTAATACTGATTTCTCAAAATTGGTTGGTATGTCTTGCCTCCTTTTTAGTTTTTTGGAAAACATTGTTTAAAATTGGTGTTAATCATTCTTGAATTGTTTGATAAAACTCTCTCATTAAGCAAATGGGCCTGGAGATTTATGTTTCAGAAGTTTTAAAATTAGAAATCATTGAAATTTATTGAATGACTATAGGACTCTGCTGATATAAGCCTAGTAATTTTCTTGGCTTTGAGATCACATTTGTTGATATTAAATAACCACTCTTGCTTTTTTACTTTTAAAAAAAGTTATAATATTTAATCCTCTTTTACTGTTAACCTATGCTATGTTTCAAGCGAGTTTCTTATAAACAGTAAATAGTGGAGTAGAATTTTTTTTTATAAGCTCTATTTTTGTGACCTCTGAGTTTTTAAAACTCTGTTTTATAAACGGGCTTTTATTTGGTGCAAATTAATTTACATTTAAAGTAATTACTATATGTTGATGATTTTATTTGCCACTTACATATTATTGGGAAGGAAATTCCTTCTGTTGTGATTATTGCTGTTGCTGCTGTTGTTCCTCTATTTTTCTCTCTCTTTTTTTCTTTATCCATTGCTCTTTTGATGGAAATTTATGTTGTTTCCACATCTTGTCTATTGTTAAATTTGCTTCAGTAAACATGAGAGTGTTAATATGTCTTCAGGGTGCTGATTTCCATTTTATTGAATAAATACCAGTGAAATTTGTTGGATCATATTGTAATTTTCTTATTAATTTATTGAGGAACCTCCATACTGTTTTTCATGTTGGTTGAACTAATACATTCCCACCAACTGTATGCAGTAATTCCAATATCTCCACATCCTAGTCAGCACTTGTCTTTTGCCTTTTTGATGATAGACATTCTGACTTGTATGAAGTGAAATCATTGTGTGTGTTTGTTTTTGAATCTACTTATCTTTCTTTAAAAAAATTATGGTAGCCTTAGGGGTACAAATAGTTTTTGTTACATGACTGCATTCTATACTAGTGAAGAATTCTGGGCATTAAGTGTATCCATCACCCCCACTAGTGGACATTATACCTGATATGTGAGTTTTTAACCTTCTTCCTCTTCTCATCCTCCCCCTTTAGAGTCTTCAATGTCCATGATACCCTTCTTTACACCTTTTTTGGCTCTTAGATTAGCTCCCACTCATAAGTGATACCATGTAGTATTTAGTTTCCATTTCCATTTCTGCATTATTTCACTGGAGATGATGGTCTCCAATTCTATGCAGAATGCTGTAAAAGCATTATTTCATCATTTTTAAGGATGGACAATATTCCATGATGAGATAACACATACACACACACACACACACACACACACACACACAAACACGCACACACACGCACACACACACAACACATCCTCTGTTCAGTTCATAGGCATTTAGGTAGATTCCACATCTTTGCAATTGTAAGTTGTACTGCTTTAAACATACAAGTAAATATATGATATCTCAGGTAGATATCAAGAAGTGAGATTGATGGATCAAATGGTAGATTGACTTTATATTCTTTGAGAAATGATATCATACTGATTTTCATCAAGTTTGTAGTAATTTCCACTCCTACCAACAGTATTCCCTTTCCTCTGCATGTCACCAATATCTATTGTTTTCTTATTTTTAAAAAATGGCCATCTGACTGCTGTAAGGTGGTATCTTATTGTGGTTTTGATTTGCATTTCCCTAGTGATTAGAGATGAGCAATGTATTTTCATATGGTTCCTTGGCCATTTCTATGTTATTTTTAGAGATGTCTGTCATGTTATTTGCTCAATTTTAAATAGAGTTTTGTGCTTTTTTTCTTGGTGATTTGTTTGGTAGATAATGCATATTTGTCATTTTTTAGATGTATACTTTGTGAATATCTTCTATTATTCTGTAAGTTTCCTGTTTACTTTGTTAATTATTTCTATCCCTGTGCAGAAGCCTTTTAGTGTAATTAAGTACCGCTTGTTTATTTTAGGATTTTTTTTTGCATTTTATTTTGGGATCTTAGCCATTAGCCTTAGCCATTGTCCAAAAAGATTTACGTGTTTATTCCATCTTGAATTAATTTTTGCATATAGTGAGAGATAGGGATCAAGTTTTGGTTCTGCATGTGTGTATCTGACTTTCCTAGCACCATTTGTTGAGAAGGGTGTCCTTTCAAGGACATATTTTTTTGTCTGCTTTGTTAAGGATCAGGGTATCTGGGTTTATTTCTGGATTCTCCATTGGTCCATGTGTCTGCTCTGGTACCTGAACATTCTGTTTGGTTACTATAGCCTTGATGTATAGTGGGTAATATGATGCTTCCTGCTCAGTATTATTTTGGTTACTTGGGCTCTTCTTTGGTTCCATAAAAATTTTAGGATTATTTTTTCTAATTCTGTGAAAAATGAGATTGGTAATTTCATAGTGATTGCATTGACTCTATAGATTACTTTAGGTTGTATGGTCATTTTAGCTATGTTAATTCTTCCAATTGTAAGAATGGCGGGTTTTTCCATTTATTTGTGCTCCACAACTTTTTTTTAATAATAAATATTTTTTATTATGATATTGTGGGGTACAATTAAGGGTTAGGTATACAAGTACGTTTCATTCAGGCACCCTTGTTAATAAGAGGTGTTTCCCCATCCCCAGAGAGATATTTACTACCATTAATCCTCTCTCCCTCCCCCCCCATAGTTTCCCACTGCTGACAGTCATTTTCTTATAGTATTACATTGGATGTTCAAGGTCCATTATATGAGTGAGAACATGTGATACTTGGATCTTTGTTTCTGTGAGAGGTCACTCAGTATTATAGACTCTAGTTCCATCCAGGTTGCTGTGAAATTCATGATTTTGTTCTTTTTTTATGGCTGCGTAGTATTCCATTGTGTATATGTATCACATTTTTTTCAATCCAGTCCTCTTTTGATGGGCAGCATGGTTGCTTCCAGGTTCTTGCTATTGTGAACAATGCTGCGATAAACATATATGTGCAGGTATCTTTTTTAAAGAATGATTTGAGTTCTTCAGGATATATTCCCAGTAGGGGGATTGCGGGGTCATAAGGGAGGTTGATATTTAGAGCTTTTAGGAATTGACATGCTGCTTTCCACAGAGGTTGCACTAGTTTACACTCCCACCAACAGTGTAGAAATGTTCCCTTTCATCACACCCTCTCCACCAGCAGTTATTTTTTGAGTTGTTGATAATTGCCATTGTGACTGGAGTTAGGTGGTATCTCAGTGTGGTTTTGATTTGCATCTCCCTGATGATGAGTGAGGTTGAGCATTTCTTCATGTGTCTGTTGGCTGCTCAGATGTCTTCCTTTGTGAAGTGTTTGTTCATAGCTTTTGCCCATTTTGTAATGTGGTTGTTTGTTTTTTTTCTTTTCAGCATGTTTGAATTCCTTATAGATCCAAGATGTTAAGCCTTTGTCAGACCTGGTGTTGGCAAATACTTTTTCCCAGTTTGTAGGCTGTCTCCCTACTCTCTTGATGGTTTCTTTGACTTTGCAGAAGCTTGTCAGTTTAATAAGGTCCCACTTGTCTATCTTCTTTCTTATGA
>NW_007231465.1:63322-66206 GCF_000164805.1 Carlito syrichta | reverse complement strand
CCCAGCACCATTTACTGAATAGGTTCTCCTCTCCCCAGTGGTAGGTGGTGGAGGCTTTGTTGAAGATGAGTTGGTTGAGAAATTGAGGTTTTGCTTCTGGAATCTCAATTCTATTCCATTGATCTATATGCCTGTTCCTATACCAATACCAAGCTGTTTTGATGATTGTAGCTTTATAGTAAAGTTTGAAGTCTGGTAATGTGACATCTCCTGCTTTGTTGTTTTTTTTTTGCTGAGGATTGTTCTGGCTATTCTTGGTCGTTTGTGTATCCATATGAATTCCTGTCCTGTTTTTCTAGGTCTGAGAAGAATGTTGCTGGTAATTTGATGGGTATTGCATTGAATGTGTAGATTGCCTTAAGTAAGATGGACATCTTCACAATGTTGATTCTTCTAATCCATGAGCATGGGATATTTTTCCACTTGTTTGTGTCATCTTTGATTTCTTTGAGCAGTCTTTTGCAGTTTTCATTGTAAAGGTCTATCGCGTCTCTGGTAGGAAGATGCCAAGGTATTTCATTTTTTTTGTGGCTATTGTGAATGGAATTGTGCTTTTTATTTGTTTTTCTGTTTGTTTATTATTGGTGTAAAGAAATGCAGTTGTCTTTTGCACATTTACTTTGTATCCTGAGACTTTGCCAAAGGCCTTTATCAGTGTAAGGAGGTTTTTGACAGATTCTCTTGACTTTTCAAGGTACACAATCATGTCGTCTGCACAGAGAGATAACTTGACTTTCTCTTTTCCTATTTGGATATCCCTGATTGCCTTCTCTTCTCTGATTGCTCTAGCCAGGACTTCCAATACTATGTTGAACAGGAGGGGTGAGAGTGGGCATCCTTGTCTTGTTCCAGTTTTCAGGGGAAATGGTTCCAATTTTTGTCCATTTAGGAGTATGCTGGCTGTGGGTTTCTCGTAGATGGCTTTTACTATTTTGAGGTATGTTCCTTGTATGCCTAGATGTTCGAGGGTTTTTATCAAGAAGGGGTGCTGGATTTTATGAAAAGCTTTTTCTTGATCTAATAATATAATCATGTGGTTTTTGTTTTGACATCTGTTGATGTATTTAATTACATTTATGGTTTTGCGAATGTTGAACCAGCATTGTATCCCAGGTATGAAGCCTACTTGGTCAGGATGGATGATTTTTGAGATGTATTGTTGAATCTGGTTTGCTAGGATCTTGTTGAGAATTTTAGTATCTATATTCATCAAAGATATTGGCCTGTAGTTCTCTTTCTTTGTTGGATCTTTACCTGACTTCGGTATCAATGTGATGTTGGTTTCATAAAATGATGTGGGGAGAGTTCCATCTTTTTCAATCACCTGGAATACCTTCAGTAGGATTGGTATCAGTTCCTCCTTAAATGTCTTGTAGAATTCTGCTGGAAAGCCATCTGGTCCAGGGCATTTTCTTGTAGGTAGTTTTATTATATAGTCGATTTTCTTGATTGTTATTGGTCTATTTAGGGTCTCAATTTCTTCTTGTTCCAACCTAGATAGGTTATGTGATGTCAGAAAGTCCTCCATTTCCTTAAGGTTTTCAAGTTTGTTTCCATACAAGTGTGCATAGTAGTCTCTATTGATCTTTTGTATTTCCTCAGGGTCAGATGTGACTTCATCTTTTGTGTTTCTGATTGTGCTTATTTGGGTTTTTTCTTTTTTCTTGATCAGTCTAGCTAGGGGACCATCGATCTTGTTTATTCTTTTGAGGAACCAGCTTTTGTTTCATTGATTTTTTTGTGTTATCTTTTTGTCTTCTATGTTCTGGATTTGGGCTTTTATTTTGGTGATCTGGATTCTTCTGCTGAAATTAGGGTTTTTGTGGTCTTGCTTTTCCAGCTCCCTAAGGTGGCTTGTTAGGCTGTTAAGTTGTATTCCTTTCATTTTCTTCATGTGTGTTTGCAGGGATATAAATTCCCCTCTTACTACAGCTTTTAAGGCGTCCCATTTATTTTGGTAAGATGTTTCTTCCTTTTCATTTTTTTCCAGGTATCTTTTGATCTCTGTTTTGATTTCGTCATTGATCCAGGAGTTGTTTAGCATCGTGCCCTTTAGTGTCCATGTCTTTGTGGGTTTTGGGGGGACCTTGTTGGTGTTAATGTTTATTTTTATTCCACTGTGATCCGAGAAGGTGCATGGTAGAATTTCGGTCCTTTTAAATTTGCTTATGCTTGATTTATGGTCAATTATGTGCTCAATCTTAGAATACATTCCGTGAGGTGATGAGTAGAATGTGTATTCTGTGGTCTTTGGATGGAGTGTTCTGTAGGTTATCAATTAGGTCCATTTGGTCCAGAATCTCATTGAGGTTCCGGATCTCCTTGCTGATTTTTTGTCCTGATGATCAGTCTAGGGTTGTGAGTGGGGTATTAAAGTCTCCAGTTATGATGGTATTAGAGTCAATATCTTTCTTTAGTTTTCCTAGAAGTTGCTTTATGAAAGTTGGCACACCTATGTTTGGTGCATATATGTCTAGGATAGATATTTCTTGTTGATGGAGTGAACCTTTTATCATTATGTAGTGGCCCTCTGTATCTTTTTTAATTTTTGATAGCTTAAATAGTATTTTGTCTGAAATTAGGATCGGGACTCCTCCTTTCTTTTGTGTTCCATTCGCCTGAAAATTTGTTTCCCATTCTCTTACTTTGAGTCTGTGTATGTCCTTTCTAGTGAGATGGGTCTCTTGAAGGCAGTATATTGTTGCCTGGTGCTATTTTATCCATTTTGCCATTCTTTTCAGTGGTGTGTTTAGTCCATTCACATTCAGGCTAATTATTGAAATGTGAGAGTTTGTCCCTATCATAGAGATCTTATAGAGTTGTTGTTCTTCCACTTGGTTTTTTTTCTTTCTTTTGGTTTTCGGGTTGGTTCATGTATATTTTA